>NW_027310780.1:0-47650 GCF_047496795.1 Chiloscyllium punctatum | reverse complement strand
AGAAGGGGAGTGTGTGTGTGTGTTGTGGGGTGAAGAAGGGGAGTGTGTGTCGTGTGTTGTGGGTGTGAAGAAGGGGAGTGTGTGTGTGTGTGTTGTGGGGGTGAAGAAGGGGAGTGTGTGTGTGAGTGTGTGTGTTGTGGGGGTGAAGAAGGGGAGTGTGTGAGTGTGTGTGTGTTGTGGGGGTGAAGAAGGGGAGTGTGTGTGTGTGTTGTGGGGGTGAAGAAGGGAGAGTGTGTGTGTGTGTTGTGGGTGTGAAGAAGGGGAGTGTGTGTGTGTGTTGTGGGGGTGAAGAAGGGGAGTGTGTGTGTGTGTGTGTGTTGTGGGGGTGAAGAAGGGGAGTGTGTGTGTGTTGTGGGGGTGAAGAAGGGGAGTGTGTGTGTGTGTTGTGGGGGTGAAGAAGGGGAGTGTGTGTGTGTGTGTTGTGGGGGTGAAGAAGGGGAGTGTGTGTGTGTGTTGTGGGGGTGAAGAAGGGGAGTGTGTGTGTGTTGTGGGGGTGAAGAAGGGGAGTGTGTGTGTGTGTGTTGTGGGGGTGAAGAAGGGAGTGTGTGTGTGTGTTGTGGGGGTGAAGAAGGGGAGTGTGTGTGTGTGTTGTGGGGTGAAGAAGGGGAGTGTGTGTGTGTGTTGTGGGGGTGAAGAAGGGGAGTGTGTGTGTGTTGTGGGGGTGAAGAAGGGAGTGTGTGTGTGTGTGTTGTGGGGGTGAAGAAGGGGAGTGTGTGTGTGTGTTGTGGGGGTGAAGAAGGGGAGTGTGTGTGTGTGTGTTGTGGGGGGTGAAGAAGGGGAGTGTGTGTGTGTGTTGTGGGGGTGAAGAAGGGGAGTGTGTGTGTGTTGTGGGGGTGAAGAAGGGAGGAGTGTGTGTGTGTGTTGTGGGGGTGAAGAAGGGGAGTGTGTGTGTGTGTTGTGGGGGTGAAGAAGGGGAGTGTGTGTGTGTGTGTTGTGGGGGTGAAGAAGGGGAGTGTGTGTGTGTGTGTTGTGGGGGGTGAAGAAGGGGAGTGTGTGTGTGTGTTGTGGGGGTGAAGAAGGGGAGTGTGTGTGTGTGTGTTGTGGGGGTGAAGAAGGGGAGTGTGTGTGTGTGTTGTGGGGGTGAAGAAGGGGAGTGTGTGTGTGTGTGTGTTGTGGGGGTGAAGAAGGGGAGTGTGTGTGTGTGTGTTGTGGGGGTGAAGAAGGGGAGTGTGTGTGTGTGTTGCTGGGGGTGAAGAAGGGGAGTGTGTGTGTGTGTTGTGGGGGTGAAGAAGGGGAGTGTGTGTGTGTGTGTTGTGGGGGTGAAGAAGGGGAGTGTGTGTGTGTGTGTTGTGGGGGGTGAAGAAGGGGAGTGTGTGTGTGTGTTGTGGGGGTGAAGAAGGGGAGTGTGTGTGTGTGTGTTGTGGGGGTGAAGAAGGGGAGTGTGTGTGTGTGTGTGTTGTGGGTGTGAAGAAGGGGAGTGTGTGTGTGTGTGTTGTGGGGGTGAAGAAGGGGAGTGTGTGTGTGTGTTGTGGGGGTGAAGAAGGGGAGTGTGTGTGTGTGTTGTGGGGGTGAAGAAGGGGAGTGTGTGTGTGTTGTGGGGGTGAAGAAGGGGAGTGTGTGTGTGTGTGTGTTGTGGGGGTGAAGAAGGGGAGTGTGTGTGTGTGTGTTGTGGGGGTGAAGAAGGGGAGTGTGTGTGTGTGTGTTGTGGGGTGAAGAAGGGGAGTGTGTGTGTGTGTGTTGTGGGGTGAAGAAGGGGAGTGTGTGTGTGTGTTGTGGGGGTGAAGAAGGGGAGTGTGTGTGTGTGTTGTGGGGGTGAAGAAGGGGGAGTGTGTGTGTGTGTGTGTTGTGGGGGTGAAGAAGGGGAGTGTGTGTGTGTGTTGTGGGGGTGAAGAAGGGGAGTGTGTGTGTGTGTTGTGGGGGTGAAGAAGGGGAGTTGTGTGTGTGTGTTGTGGGGGTGAAGAAGGGGAGTGTGTGTGTGTGTGTTGTGGGGGTGAAGAAGGGGAGTGTGTGTGTGTGTTGTGGGGTGAAGAAGGGGAGTGTGTGTGTGTGTGTGGGGTGAAGAAGGGGAGTGTGTGTGTGTGTTGTGGGGGTGAAGAAGGGGAGTGTGTGTGTGTGTTGTGGGGTGAAGAAGGGGAGTGTGTGTGTGTGTGTTGTGGGGGTGAAGAAGGGGAGTGTGTGTGTGTGTTGTGGGGGTGAAGAAGGGGAGTGTGTGTGTGTTGTGGGGGTGAAGAAGGGGAGTGTGTGTGTGTGTTGTGGGTGTGAAGAAGGGGAGTGTGTGTGTGTGTTGTGGGTGTGAAGAAGGGGAGTGTGTGTGTGTGTTGTGGGGTGTGAAGAAGGGGAGTGTGTGTGTGTGTTCTGGGGTGTGAAGAAGGGGAGTGTGTGTGTGTGTTCTGGGTGTGAAGAAGGGGAGTGTGTGTGTGTGTTGTGGGTGTGAAGAAGGGGAGTGTGTGTGTGTGTTGTGGGGTGTGAAGAAGGGGAGTGTGTGTGTGTGTTGTGGGGGTGAAGAAGGGGAGTGTGTGTGTGTGTGTTGTGGGGGTGAAGAAGGGGAGTGTGTGTGTGTGTTGTGGGGGTGAAGAAGGGGAGTGTGTGTGTGTGTGTTGTGGGGGTGAAGAAGGGGAGTGTGTGTGTGTGTTGTGGGGGTGAAGAAGGGGAGTGTGTGTGTGTGTGTTGTGGGGGTGAAGAAGGGGAGTGTGTGTGTGTGTTGTGGGGGTGAAGAAGGGGAGTGTGTGTGTGTGTTGTGGGGGGTGAAGAAGGGGAGTGTGTGTGTGTGTTGTGGGGGTGAAGAAGGGGAGTGTGTGTGTGTGTTGTGGGGGTGAAGAAGGGGAGTGTGTGTGTGTGTTGTGGGGGTGAAGAAGGGGAGTGTGTGTGTGTGTTGTGGGGGTGAAGAAGGGGAGTGTGTGTGTGTGTTGTGGGGGTGAAGAAGGGGAGTGTGTGTGTGTGTTGTGGGGGTGAAGAAGGGGAGTGTGTGCGTGTGTGTTGTGGGGGTGAAGAAGGGGAGTGTGTGCTGTGTGTTGTGGGGGTGAAGAAGGGGAGTGTGTGCGTGTGTTGTGGGTGTGAAGAAGGGGAGTGTGTGTGTGTGTGTTGTGGGGGTGAAGAAGGGGAGTGTGTGTGTGTTTTGTGGGGTGAAGAAGGGGAGTGTGTGTGTGTGTGTGTTGTGGGGGTGAAGAAGGGGAGTGTGTGTGTGTGTTGTGGGGGTGAAGAAGGGGAGTGTGTGTGTGTGTTCTGGGGGTGAAGAAGGGGAGTGTGTGTGTGTGTTGTGGGGGTGAAGAAGGGGAGTGTGTGTGTGTGTTGTGGGGGTGAAGAAGGGGAGTGTGTGTGTGTTGTGGGGGGTGAAGAAGGGAGTATGTGTGTGTGTTGTGGGGGTGAAGAGGGGAGTGTGTGTGTGTGTGTGTGTTGTGGGGGTGAAGAAGGGGAGTGTGTGTGTGTGTGTGTGTGGGGGTGAAGAAGGGGAGTGTGTGCGTGTGTTGTGGGGGTGAAGAAGGGGAGTGTGTGTGTGTGTTGTGGGGGTGAAGAAGGGGAGTGTGTGTGTGTGTTGTGGGTGTGAAGAAGGGGAGTGTGTGTGTGTGTTCTGGGTGTGAAGAAGGGGAGTGTGTGTGTGTGTTGTGGGGGTGAAGAAGGGGAGTGTGTGTGTGTGTTGTGGGGGTGAAGAAGGGGAGTGTGTGTGTGTGTGTTGTGGGGGTGAAGAAGGGGAGTGTGTGTGTGTGTTGTGGGGTGAAGGAAGGGGAGTGTGTGTGTGTGTTGTGGGGGGTGAAGAAGGGGAGTGTGTGTGTGTTTTGTGGGGTGAGGAAGGGGAGTGTGTGTGTGTGTTGTGGGGGTGAAGAAGGGGAGTGTGTGTGTGTGTTGTGGGGTGAAGAAGGGGAGTGTGTGTGTGTGTTGTGGGGGTGAAGAAGGGGAGTGTGTGCGTGTGTGTGTGTTGGGTGTGAAGAAGGGGAGTGTGTGTGTGTGTGTTGTGGGGGTGAAGAAGGGGAGTGTGTGTGTGTGTGTTGTGGGGTGAAGAAGGGGAGTGTGTGTGTGTGTGTGGGGGTGAAGAAGGGGAGTGTGTGTGTGTGTGTTGTGGGGGTGAAGAAGGGGAGTGTGTGTGTGTGTGTTGTGGGGTGAAGAAGGGGAGTGTGTGTGTGTGTGTTGTGGGGGTGAAGAAGGGGAGTGTGTGCGTGTGTTGTGGGGGTGAAGAAGGGGAGTGTGTGCGTGTGTTGTGGGTGTGAAGAAGGGGAGTGTGTGTGTGTGTGTTGTGGGGGTGAAGAAGGGGAGTGTGTGTGTGTGTTGTGGGGTGAAGAAGGGGAGTGTGTGTGTGGGGGGGGGTGAAGAAGGGGAGTGTGTGGGGGGGGGTGAAGAAGGGGAGTGTGTGGGGGGGGGTGAAGAAGGGGAGTGTGTGGGGGGGGGTGAAGAAGGGGAGTGCGTGTGGGGGGGGAGTGAAGAAGGGGAGTGCGTGTGGGGGGGGGGTGAAGAAGGGGAGTGTGTGGGGGGGGGGGGTGAAGAAGGGGAGTGTGTGTGGGGGGGGGGGGTGAAGAAGGGGAGTGTGTGTGGGGGGGGGGTGAAGAAGGGGAGTGTGTGGGGGGGGGGGTGAAGAAGGGGAGTGTGTGGGGGGGGGGTGAAGAAGGGGAGTGTGTGGGGGGGGGGTGAAGAAGGGGGAGTGTGTGGGGGGGGGTGAAGAATGGGAGTGTGTGTGGGGGGGGGGTGAAGAAGGGGAGTGTGTGTGGGGGGGTGAAGAAGGGGAGTGTGTGTGGGGGGGGGGGGTGAAGAAGGGGAGTGTGTGTGGGGGGGGTGAAGAAGGGGAGTGTGTGTGGGGGGGGGTGAAGAAGGGGAGTGTGTGTGGGGGGGGGTGAAGAAGGGGAGTGTGTGTGGGGGGGTGAAGAAGGGGAGTGTGTGTGGGGGGGGGGGTGAAGAAGGGGAGTGTGTGTGGGGGGGGGTGAAGAAGGGGAGTGTGTGTGGGGGGGGGTGAAGAAGGGGAGTGTGTGTGGGGGGGGGTGAAGAAGGGGAGTGTGTGTGGGGGGGGTGAAGAAGGGGAGTGTGTGTGGGGGGGGGTGAAGAAGGGGAGTGTGTGGGGGGGGGGGTGAAGAAGGGGAGTGTGTGTGGAGGGTGTGAAGAAGGGGAGTGTGTGTGTGGGGGGGGGGTGAAGAAGGGGAGTGTGTGTGGGGGGGGTGAAGAAGGGGAGTGCGTGTGTGGGGGGGGTGAAGAAGGGGAGTGCGTGTGGGGGGGGTGAAGAAGGGGAGTGTGTGGGGGGGGGTGAAGAAGGGGAGTGTGTGTGGGGGGGTGGGTGAAGAAGGGGAGTGTGTGTGGGGGGTGAAGAAGGGGAGTGTGTGTGGGGGGGGTGAAGAAGGGGAGTGTGTGTGGGGGGGGTGAAGAAGGGGAGTGTGTGTGGGGGGGGTGAAGAAGGGGAGTGTGTGTGGGGGGGGTGAAGAAGGGGAGTGTGTGTGGGGGGGGGTGAAGAAGGGGAGTGTGTGTGGGGGGGGGGTGAAGAAGGGGAGTGTGTGGGGGGGGGTGAAGAAGGGGAGTGTGTGTGTGGGGTGAAGAAGGGGAGTGTGTGTGGGGGGGTGAAGAAGGGGAGTGTGTGGGGGGGGGGGTGAAGAAGGGGAGTGTGTGTGGAGGGGTGAAGAAGGGGAGTGTGTGTGGGGGGTGAAGAAGGGGAGTGTGTGTGGGGGGTGAAGAAGGGGAGTGTGTGTGGGGGGGTGAAGAAGGGGAGTGTGTGGGGGGGGGGTGAAGAAGGGGAGTGTGTGGGGGGGGGTGAAGAAGGGGAGTGTGTGGGGGGGGTGAAGAAGGGGAGTGTGTGGGGGGGGTGAAGAAGGGGAGTGTGTGTGGGGGGGGGTGAGAAGGGGGAGTGTGTGTGGGGGGGGTGAAGAAGGGGAGTGTGTGTGGGGGGGTGAAGAAGGGGAGTGTGTGTGGGGGGTGAAGAAGGGGAGTGTGGTGGGGGGGGTGAAGAAGGGGAGTGTGTGG
Source organism: Chiloscyllium punctatum (assembly GCF_047496795.1). Lineage (NCBI taxonomy): Eukaryota > Metazoa > Chordata > Chondrichthyes > Orectolobiformes > Hemiscylliidae > Chiloscyllium > Chiloscyllium punctatum. Next base: position 41,779 of record NW_027310780.1, on the reverse strand, counting down.
GGGGGGGGTGAGAAGGGGAGTGTGTGGGGGGGGTGAAGAAGGGGAGTGTGTGTGTGGGGTGAAGAAGGGGAGTGTGTGGGGGGGGGTGAAGAAGGGGAGTGTGTGTGTGGGGTGAAGAGGGGAGTGTGTGTGGGGGGGTGAAGAAGGGGAGTGTGTGGGGGGGGGGTGAAGAAGGGGAGTGTGTGTGGAGGGGTGAAGAAGGGGAGTGTGTGGGGGGGGGTGAAGAAGGGGAGTGTGTGGGGGGGGGTGGGTGAAGAAGGGGAGTGTGTGTGTGGGGTGAAGAAGGGGAGTGTGTGGGGGGGGTGAAGAAGGGGAGTGTGTGGGGGGGGGGTGAAGAAGGGGAGTGTGTGTGGAGGGGTGAAGAAGGGGGAGTGTGTGTGGGGGGGTGGGTGAAGAAGGGGAGTGTGTGTGGGGGGTGAAGAAGGGGAGTGTGTGGGGGGGGGTGAAGAAGGGGAGTGTGTGTGGGGGGGGGTGAAGAAGGGGAGTGTGTGTGGGGGGGTGAGAAGGGGAGTGTGTGGGGGGGGGTGAAGAAGGGGAGTGTGTGGGGGGGGTGAGAAGGGGAGTGTGTGTGTGGGGTGAAGAGGGGAGTGTGTGGGGGGGGGTGAGAAGGGGAGTGTGTGTGTGGGGTGAAGAAGGGGAGTGTGTGTGGGGGGGTGAAGAAGGGGAGTGTGTGTGGGGGGGGTGAAGAAGGGGAGTGTGTGGGGGGGGGTGAAGAAGGGGAGTGTGTGTGGGGGGGGTGAGAAGGGGAGTGTGTGGGGGGGGGGTGAAGAAGGGGAGTGTGTGTGGGGGGTGAAGGGGGGGTGTGTGTGTGGAGGGGGGGTGAGAAGGGGAGTGTGTGTGGGGGGTGAAGGGGGGGTGTGTGTGGGGGGGGGGGTGAAGAAGGGGAGTGTGTGTGGAGGGGTGTGAAGAGGGGGAGGGGAGTGTGTGTGTGGGGGGGGGATGAAGGGGGGAGGGGGGTGGGCGCGCTGGGGGAGGGGGGGTGGGTGCGCTGGGGGAGGGGGGTGGTGGCGCGCGCGCGCTGGGGGGGTGGGCGAGCGCGCGCGCTGGGGGGGTGAAGAAGGGGAGTGTGCGCGCTGGGAGGGGGTGAAGAATGGGAGTGTGTGTTGGGGGGGGTGAAGAAGGGGAGTGTGTGTGTGTGGGGGGGGTTGAAGAAGGGGAGTGTGCGCGCTGGGAGGGGGTGAAGAAGGGGAGTGTGTGTTGGGGGGGGTGAAGAAGGGGCTTGTGTGGAGGGGGGGTCTGTGGAGGGGGGACTCTGGAGGGGGGGGGGTCTGTGGAGGGGTGGGGTCTGTGGGGGGGGGGTCTGTGGAGGGGTGGGGTCTGTGGAGGGGGGGGTCATGTGCAGGGGGGGGGTTGTGCAGGGTGTGTGTGCGGGGGGGTTGTGTGGAGGGGGGGGGTTGTGTGTGTGGGGGGGGTTGTGTGTGGGGGTTGTGTGGAGGGGGGGGTTGTGTGGAGGGGGGGGGGTGTGTGGAGGGGGGGGTTGTGTGGAGGGGGGGGTTGTGTGGAGGGGGGGGTTGTGTGGAGGGGGGGGGTTGTGTGGAGGGGGGGGGTTGTGTGGAGGGGGGGGTTGTGTGGAGGGGGGGTTGTGTGGAGGGGGGGTTGTGTGGAGGGGGGGGTGTTGTGGAGGGGGGGGTTGTGTGGAGGGGGGGGTTGTGTGGAGGGGGGGGTTGTGTGGAGAGGGGGGGGTTGTGTGGAGGGGGGGGGTTGTGTGGAGGGGGGGGTTGTGTGGAGGGGGGGGTTGTGGGAGGGGGGGGGTGGAGGGGGGGGTGGGGGGGGGGTGGGGGGGGGTGGGGGGGGGTGGGTGGGCGGGGGTGGTGGGGGGGGTGTGTGGGCGGGGGGGTGGGGGGGTGTGTGGGGATGGGTGTGTGTGGGGGGGGTGTGTGGGGATGGGTGTGTGTGGGGGGGTGTGGGGATGGGTGTGTGTGGGGGGGTGTGTGGGGATGGGGTGTGTGGTGGGGGGGGGGTGTGTGGGGATGGGTGTGTGTGGGGGGGTGTGTGGGGATGGGTGTGTGTGGGGGGGTGTGTGGGGATGGGTGTGTGTGGGGGGGTGTGTGGGATGGGTGTGTGTGGGGGGTGTGTGGGGATGGGGGGTGTGGGGGATGGGGGTGTGTGGGGGGGGGTGTGTGGGGATGGGTGTGTGTGGGGGGGGTGTGTGGGGATGGGTGTGGGTGGGGGGGTGTGGGTGGGGGGGTGTGGGGGGGGGTGTGGGGGGGGGGTGTGGGGGGGGGGTGTGGGGGGGGTGTGTGTGGGGGGTGTGTGTGGGGGGGTGGGGTGTGGTGGGGGGTGGTGTGTGGGGGGGGTGTGTGTGGGGGGGGGGTGTGTGTGGGGGGGGGTGTGTGTGGGGGGGGTGTGTGTGGGGGGGGGTGTGTGTGGGGGGGGTGTGTGTGGGGGGGGGTGTGTGTGGGGGGGGTGTGTGTGGGGGGGGGTGTGGTGTGGGGGGGGTGTGTGTGGGGGGGGTGTGTGTGGGGGGGGTGTGTGTGGGGGGGGTGTGTGTGGGGGGGGTGTGTGTGGGGGGGGTGTGTGTGGGGGGGGTGTGTGTGGGGGGGGTGTGTGTGGGGGGGGGTGTGTGTGGGGGGGGGGTGTGTGTGGGGGGGGGTGTGTGGGGGGGGGTGTGTGTGGGGGGGGTGTGTGTGGGGGGGGTGTGTGTGGGGGGGGTGTGTGTGGGGGGGGGTGTGTGTGGGGGGGGTGTGTGTGGGGGGGGTGTGTGTGGGGGGGGGTGTGTGTGGGGGGGGTGTGTGTGGGGGGGGGGGGTGTGTGGGGGGGGGGGTGTGTGGGGGGGGTGGGGGGGTGTGTGGGGATGGGTGTGTGTGGGGGGGTGGTGTGGGGATGGGTGTGTGTGGGGGGGTGTGTGGGGATGGGTGTGTGTGGGGGGGTGTGTGGGGATGGGTGTGTGTGGGGGGGTGTGTGGGGATGGGTGTGTGTGGGGGGGTGTGTGGGGATGGGTGTGTGTGGGGGGGTGTGTGGGGATGGGTGTGTGTGGGGGGGTGTGTGGGGATGGGTGTGTGTGGGGGGGTGTGTGGGGATGGGTGTGTGTGGGGGGGTGTGTGGGGATGGGTGTGTGTGGGGGGGGTGTGTGGGGATGGGTGTGTGTGGGGGGGGTGTGTGTGGGGGGGGTGTGTGTGGGGGGGGTGTGTGTGGGGGGGGTGTGTGTGGGGGGGGGTGTGTGTGGGGGGGGGGTGTGTGTGGGGGGGGGTGTGTGTGGGGGGGGTGTGTGTGGGGGGGGGTGTGTGTGGGGGGGGTGTGTGTGGGGGGGGTGTGTGTGGGGGGGGTGTGTGTGGGGGGGGTGTGTGTGGGGGGGGTGTGTGTGGGGGGGGGTGTGTGTGGGGGGGGTGTGTGTGGGGGGGGTGTGTGTGGGGTGGGTGTGTGTGGGGGGGTGTGTGGGGATGGGTGTGTGTGGGGGGGTGTGTGGGGATGGGTGTGTGTGGGGGGGTGTGTGGGAGGGTGTGTGTGGGGGGGGTGTGTGTGGGGGGGGTGTGTGTGGGGGGGGGTGTGTGTGGGGGGGGTGTGTGTGGGGGGGGGTGTGTGTGGGGGGGGGTGTGTGTGGGGGGGGTGTGTGTGGGGGGGGTGTGTGGGGGGGGGGTGTGTGTGGGGGGGGGTGTGTGTGGGGGGGGTGTGTGTGGGGGGGGTGTGTGTGGGGGGGGTGTGTGTGGGGGGGTGGTGTGGGGGGGGTGTGTGTGGGGGGGGTGTGTGTGGGGGGGGTGTGTGGGGGGGGGGTGTGTGGGGGGGGGTGTGTGGGGGGGGGTGTGTGTGGGGGGGGGTGTGTGTGGGGGGGGTGTGTGTGGGGGGGGGTGTGTGTGGGGGGTGTGTGTGTGGGGGGGTGTGTGTGGGGGGGGGTGTGTGTGGGGGGGGTGTGTGTGTGGGGGTGTGTGTGTGGGGGGGTGTGTGTGGGGGGGGGTGTGTGGGGGGGTGTGTGTGTGTGGGGGGGGTGTGTGTGGGGGGTGTGTGTGTGTGGGGGGGGGTGTGTGGGGGGGTGTGTGTGTGGGGGGGGGTGTGTGTGGGGGGGGTGTGTGTGTGGGGGTGTGTGTGTGGGGGGGTGTGTGTGGGGGGGGGTGTGTGGGGGGGTGTGTGTGTGTGGGGGGGGTGTGTGTGGGGGGTGTGTGTGTGTGTGGGGGGTGTGTGTGTGGGGGGGTGTGTGTGGGGGGGGGTGTGTGTGGGGGGGGTGTGTGTGTGGGGGTGTGTGTGTGGGGGGGTGTGTGTGGGGGGGGGTGTGTGGGGGGTGTGTGTGTGTGGGGGGGGTGTGTGGGGGGGTGTGTGTGTGTGTGTGTGTGTGACCCAGTAAAACAATAAGCTCCCCCCCCCCTTACTCCCTCCCGCCTCCTCCATCTACGCGAGCCCCAGGCTCCGAGGCCTCGGCCGCCTCGCGCTGTGCTCTGCGCCTGCGCACCCCCCCCCATAATGGAGGGGCGTTGGGGGTGGGGGGGGTCTGTGACCTCTCCCCCCTCACCCCCCTTCCCTGAGAGACTCGGGAATTGGGGGGGGGGGAGGGCTATAACATATATATATATATAATATAATATATATACGTTAACCTCCCTCCCTCCCCGTGTGGAAGGTGTGGGGGGGGGGGGTGAGGGGTTATTATTGATCTGCCCCCCCCCCGGACCCCACACCCCTCCCCCCGCGGGCTCGAGCGGGTCAAAGCCGGGCGGAGTAGGCCCCGCGGCCTAGGCGACACAATAAAAGCCACAAAGTTTACCTGCTGTCGGTCCACACACTGTGCGCTCGGCTCTGGGCCCTTCCCCCCCCCCCGGCCGACTTAGCCCAACCCCCCCCCCCCCCTTCCTCTCCCCTCCCCCCGTCCCCCACCCTCCTCACCCCGGAGCGGGAGCGCGCCAGCACGTGACGCGGGGACTTGTTTTCTCTCTCTCTCTCTCTCTCTCTCTGTGTCTCCCCGTTCCTCTGGGCTCAGGGGGGGGGGTGGGGCGAAGCCGCCCAGGCGGCTCACGTGACACGGGCGTTTCCCCGGCCCCGCCCCTCGACGTCTTGCGCGGGGCGTTGGGTTTTTGCCACGTGACCCAGTGGGAGGAGGAGGAGGAGGAGACGACTCGTTTTCCCCCTCCCCTTTCCCCTCTCCCCCCCCCCCTTTCCCTTGATGGGGAGCACGTGACCCGGTCCGGAGGCGGGATTGATGGGTCTCCCGAGCGAGGGCGGAGCCACGTGGTCCATGTCCCGCCTTTTCTTCGTCGCTGGGAGCGGGTGGGGGCGGTAATTCTCTCGTTGTCCTGGAGAAAGGGGGGTTGGCGGGGCGCGAAGGAAGGGCACGTGATCTCGGGTGCGACGCTGATTGAAAGAGAGAGTGGTGTCGGCTGCCGGGGCCAGGGGCGGAGAGACACGTGATCTGGGGGGGTTGTTGCTCCCTGGGCCCAACACGTGATCCGGGTGTGAGATGGCTTTGGAGGGACACGTGGTCTGGGTGAGCCTGGAGGCGCAAACCGGTTGGCTATTGGAGGTGCACGTGATACGGTTTACGACTGGTAGCAGCACCCACGTGACGCGGGTGGAAGGCGCTGTGGAGCTCCACGTGACATGAGTGTTATGCGTTGTGGACGGGGGGGCGGGGTCAATGACACGCACATGCGCACAGGCTTCACTTCCGCCTGAACTCATTTCCCTATAAAGTGAAGGCAGCTTTATTCTCTTCCCCCAAGTATGGGGTGGGGGCAATTCACCCCCTCAACGAGATCAGAGAGATAGGCAATTCATCCCCTACCCCACACTGCACCAAGAGAGAGTGGGAGACAATTCATAACCCTCCCCCCCACATAGCACAGGGAGAGGCAATACACCCCCTCCCCCCACACATCATCTGGGGGGGGTCAATTCAACCCCCCACCACATAGCACAGGGAGAGGCAATACACCCCCTCCCCCCACACAGCATCTGGGGGGGGTCAATTCAACACTCCCCAAACTAACACAGAGACAATTCACCACATTCCCCCCCCCCCCCCCCCCCCACACACACACACACAGCTCCTAGAGAGAGAAGGGAGCAATTCACCCACTCCTCCCACACAGCTCCGATAGGGGAAGGGCAAATCACCCCCTCCCCCCACAGCTCCTAGAGAGAGAGGGGGGCAATTCACCCCAGAGCACCTAGAGAGACAGGGAGCAATTCATAACCTCCCCAAACATAGCTCCGAGAGGTGGGGGGCAATTCAACCCCTACCCCTAACATATCTCCTAAAGAGAGAGAGAGAGAGAAGTGGGGGGTGGGGAACAAAGTGCCATACGGGAGGCTACTGAGTAAGATAAGGGCTCATGGTGTCAGAGGCAAAGTGCTAGCATGGATAGAAACTTGGCTGTCTGGCAGAAAGTGGGGGTAAAAGAGTCCTTCTCGGGATGGCCCTGGTGACAAGTGGTGTTCCGTGAGGGTCAGTGTTGGGACCGCAACTTTTCACTTTCAACATTCATGATCTGGATGAAGAAACTGAAGACATTCTGGCTAAATTTGCAGACAATGCAAAGATAGGTGGAGGGACAGATCGCGTTGAGGATGTGGGAAGGCTGCAGAAGGATTAGGACAAGTTGAGAGAGTGGGCAAAGAGGTGGTCGTTTTTCTAAGTGGGGAGAAAATTCAGAAGTCTGAAGCGCAAAGGTAACATTTTGAAAGGAATTTCAGCTCTGTTCCCCCCAAAAAAACACACTTCCCAAATTTGTTTAGGTCTTCCTTCCTTATACTTACATGCAGCTTTATTTTATCTACTTTATACTTTTGCGTGTTTGCATTACAGAGGAGCCATGATTAATCCAAAAGATACAGACAGGGAGTATTTTGTTCAGAAATTAAGATGTTCGGATAACACAGTTTAGTCAAGCATGGGAACCTTGAGATCTTCTTCACCTTGAGATCTTGTTCAGATAATCGATGTTCGGATAATTGAGGTTCCTCTGCACATTATATTTCTGTCATATGTACAATATATGTATGTGATATGTTAATTCATGTACGTTCCACCACATTGTATTACCAACCACATCATATTTGTTTATATAATTCATATTAACGATGTATAAACATATTTATACAGATCTGATACTTGACACTTAAATAGATTAGATTAGATTCCCTACAGTATGGAAACAGGCCCTTCGACTCAACAAGTCCACACTGACTCTCCAAAGAGTAACCCACCCAGACCCATTCCCCTACCCTATATTTACCCCTGACTAACGCACCTAACACTATGGGCAATTTTGCATAGCCAATTTACCTAACCTGCATATCTTTGGATTGTGGGAGGAAACCGAAGCACCCGGAGGAAACCCACGCAGACACAGAGAGAATGTGTAAATGCCACACAGACGGTTGCCCGACATGGGACTTGAACCTGCGTCTCTGGCACTGTGAGGCAGCAGTGCTAACCACTGAGCCACCCAAGATAACAAGATCAGGTTGACGATATTAAACAGATAACAAGATCAGGTTGTAAGTTTGCTCGCTGAGCTGGTAGATTTGTTTTCAGACGTTTCGTCACCATGCTAGGTAACATCATCAGTGAGCCTCCAGTGAAGCACTCACGTTCTGCCCTGCTTCCTATTTATGTGTCTTTATGTAGTTAACCGACCAGGACACCTAAATTAGAAAGCAGGACAGAGCACCAGCACTTCACTGGAGGATCACTGACGATGTTCTTCATTCCTGACGAAGGGCTTTTGCCTGAAATGTCGATTTTCCTGCTGCTCGGATGCTGCCTGACCTGCTGTGCTTTTCCAGCACCACTCTAATGTCGTCACTGATGATGTTATCTAGCATGGTGACGAAACATCGGAGAACAAACTTACCATCTCAACGAGCAAACTTCCAACCTGAGCTACAAGTCTTCTCAAACATTGCACCTCACGAGGTGTCACATGTCAAATACATAGGTTTTAAATTCTACAAATTCATTTGTATTTGTTTAGGTTAACAAACAGCATTATATATTTTACATATATTGTCTATAGATCATACATGTTTACAAGATTAGAATATAAGACATATTATTTGAAAGGATCCATCAAAGCTGCCATCTAAGTTGATAGAGTTATTAAGAATGCGTATGGTGTCTTGGCTTTCATTGGCTGTGTATTGGGTTTAAGAACCACGAGGTTATGCCACACGCAGAATATTGTGTTCGGTTCTGGACGCCTCATTATAGGAAGGACGTGGAAGCTTTAGAGAGGGTGCAGAGGAGATTTACCAGGATGCGGCCTGGACTGGAGGGCATGTCTTATGAAGAAAGGGTGAGGGAGCTAGGGCTTTTCTCATTGGAGTGAAGAAGGATGAGAGGTGACTTGACAGAGGTGTACAGGATAATGAGATACATAGATAAGAGTGGATAGCCAGGCATGTTTTTCCCCCATGGCGGAATTGGCGATCACAAGAGGCATAATTTTAAAGGTGATTGGAGGAAGGTTTAGGGGAGATGTCAGAGGTAGGTTCTTTACACAGAGAGTGATGGGTACATGGAATGCACTGCCAGCAGTGGTAGGAGAGTCAGACACATTCGGGGCATTCAAGCGACTCTTGGATAGGCACATGGATGATAGTACAACGAAGGGTATGTAGGTTAGTCTGATCTTCGAGTAGGATAAAAGGTTGGCACATGAATGGCCTGGCCTGGACTGTGCTGGTCTATGTTATTCTATATGTGGTACGTATCTGTACATTATACATGGATGGTTTTATATATGTACATTAATATATTTGTGTAACATTTTGAAGTTTGCTTCACATATAAACAGGGTGGTTATAAAGGTGTTTGGCACATTTGCTTTCATTGCTCAATCCTTGTGAATACAGGAGTTGGGATGTTATGTTGAAGCTGTACAGAACATTGGAGAGGCCTCTCCTGGAGTACTATGTGCCATTCTGGTCACCCAGGTATAGGAAGGATATTATTAAGCAGGAGAGGGTTCAGAAGAGATTTACCAAGATGATACTAGGGTGTGGAAGGTTTGAGGTCTAGAGAAAGGCTGGGGCTTTTTTCACTGGAGCGTAGGAGGTAGAGAGTGATCTTTCGGAAAGCTATAAAATATTGAGGGGCATAGATAGAGTGAATGGGAGTTGTCTTTTCTCTATGATGGGGGATTTCAAGACTAGGGATCACATTTTTAAGATGAGAGGAGAGAGATTTTAAAAAGGCGTGGGGGAAGATTTATTTTTACACAGAAGGGTGATTGTATGTGGAATGAACTTCCTGAGGAAGTGGTGGATGTGGGCATGATTACAAAACTTAAAAGACGTTTGGATAAGTCGACAAATAGCAAATGGTTGGAGGGTTATGGTCCAGGAGCAGGCAGATGGGTCTGGTTTAGTTTGGGATTATGGTTGGCACGAAGGGTCTGTTCCTGTGCTGTATGAATCTATATGCAACATAGAATATGCTATAAACATGAATTTGAAAATTTTGAATTGGATTTGATTACCAAGTATAAAAATGTTAAATTGTGCTATATTTCTTTTTAATCGATTGTGTTATATCAGAGGTCACAAGAAGCAAGCTGGTAGCTTAGAAAGAGTAGGCCATTGATCCTTTGGATCTTTTCCACCATTCAGTATGATTGATTGTGGCAGTTGGTTAGTTCAGTTGGTTAGACAGTTAGTTTGCGATGTAGTGGGACACCAACAGGCATGGGTTAACCAGTTGAGGTTACCATGAGTGTGGTGCTGGAAGAGCACAGCTAGTCAGGCAGCATCCAAGGAGCAGGAAAGTTGATGTTTTGAGCATGTCCTCTTCATCAGGAAGATATATCAGCATCAGCTCGGAGGTTTGGTAGGACTGTGGTGACATTATGTTGGTCATCAGTTAACCCGGTTAGCTTCGCGATAACCCTCAGGTTAAAAACCCCAGCCCCATGAATGATGCCAACAGCACAGTTTTTGCTTCCCATACTGGCTGAAGTCACCACTGAGGATTTTCCTCTTCTGAGGTGTGTTGACCTTCAGGATAAGCCACCACCATTCATGTCTTTCTCCCTCTCTGAGAAAGCAGCCCCTTTTCTCTTTCGGGATTATGATGGATGTCAGTTATCTCGGTTGGCTGGATTTGTGTCAACATTCAGCTTAAATAACCAGCAGATTCTGGGGATTCAGGTTCAAATCCCGCCGAGGCAGATGGTGGAATTTGAATTCAATTAAAATCTGGAATGAAGAGTCTAATGGTGACTATAAATCCATGGTCAATTGTCAGAAAAACCCATCTGGTTCATTAATGTCCTTGAGTGAAGGGAACTACCACCCTTACCCGGTCTGGCCTACACATGTCTCCAGATCCACAGCAATGTGGTTGACTCTTAACTGCTCTCTGGGCAATTAGAGATTGATAATAAATGGGTAATCACCTGGCCTGCAATGCCCTTGTTCCGTAAATGAATTGGAAAAAAGGTTAAAATACACCCCTGCCCAGTCGTCTCTCTTTAATGTAAGAAGTCACACAACACCAGATTATAGTCCAACTGGGGTGGACAAAGTCAAAAATCACATGACATCAGGTTATTGTCCAAAGGTTTATTTGAAACCGAATGCTTGTGATGTCAAATATACCTGTCAGACAATAAACCTGTGTTGTGAGATTTATTTAAAATCACAAGCTTTCAGAGCGCTGCTCCTTCATCAAATGAAGTCCTTTTCGCATAGTGAAGGAGCAGCACTCCGTAAGCTTGTGATTTCAAACAAACCTGTTAAACTACAATCTGGTCTTGTGTTCATTCTGTCCACCCCAGTCTAACACCGGCATCTCCACATCACCTCTCTCCAATGACAGAGCAGCCCCTACGAACTTCTGGGAGAATGGCAAGTCCATCTTGACGTAAGTACATTTATTCACACATATTGTAGATTTTGAGATGGATCCAACGAGATTGGACTGTGCTTGTACATAATGATGATGTGGAGGTGCCAGTGTTGGACTGGGGTGGACCATGTCAAAAACCTAGGAGAAAGTGAGGACTGCAGATGCTGGAGATCAGAGAGTCGAGAGTCCGGTGCTGGAAAAGCACAGCAGGTCGGGCAGCACCCGAGGACCAGGTCGCTGCCCGACCTGCTGTGCTTTTCCAGCACCGGACTCTCGAAAGTCAAAAATCTCGCAACGCCAGGTTATAGTCCAACAGGTTTATTAGAAAGTACTAGCTTTCGGAGCGTTGCTACTTCCATCAACTAGATAATGATGCAGAGGTGCCTGAGGAAGGAGTGGGGGCTCTGAAAGCTTACGGTTTCAAATAAACCCGTTGGACTATAATCTGGTGTTGTGTGATTTTCGAAAGATGTCTGAACAAGGGATTATTTACTTCCTCCAATCCCTTAGCAACTGCTGTTGGCTTGGGTTGGTAGGTCTCCAAAGGTCTCCCTTTCTTTAATTCAGACTTAAGTCACAATAATTTGTTTGCATTTACACACAGATATATATACACAAATACACATATAAATGCATGGGTGTTGATAAACGTGAAGATTTAAAAGGTAGGCCATGACATTATTGTTTATGTTGGGGGTTGGAGTCTGTCACGTGACCTGTCCTCCCCATGCCAACGGCCATTTCCGGTCGCCATCTTGACCGCCCTGACGTTTCCCCACCCAGTTTACGTTCATTTTTTTTATATAAAAAAAACAAAAACACGCGAGACGTCGTTCACTTTATTCGACCCAATGTGACGCGAAAGGGGAGAAGCTGACCCCCATTTTTTTTTATTTGTACAAGCGGGGCCTATCGTCGACGTAACGCGTCAGCGGCCCACGTGATCTCCACTGTTTCCGGTCGGCCATTTTGTTTTCCCCCTCCCCTCCCCCCGCACAACATGGATTTACCTTTTTACCCCCCACCCCCCACAACGCGTCAAACACCGTCAGCACCAGCCCCCGCCTCTTCTGGGTGGACAGGTGACGATTTCTATGAAATAAAAGGAGGAGGCTTTGGGATGGGGGAGGGGGAAGAGAACGAGTCGGAAACCCACTCGCCGGAAATATCCGATGCCGACCGGAACAAGTCACGACGCGCCTGCGGGGCGGAAGTCGCTGTATCCGGTCGGAAATACGCAAGTCTGGCGCGTGTCTAGGGGGGCGGAAGTCGGGAACAGATTATACATTCTATGTTTTACAATCTTATTCTCCACAAGAACCTGGTGAAGGAGCAGCGCTCCGAAAGCTAGAGATTTCAATTAAACCCTGTTGGACTATAACCTGGTGTTGTGTGATTTTTTTAAAAAAAACTTTATTCCCACCCCAAAGGTCCAACAGCGGCCCCTCCACGTCGTGAATGGACTAGACCAAGCGGGGCGGAAGTCGTCAATACCTCTCGCCCAGAAAGGACCGGGCCTGGGGAGGGGGGGGGCGGAAGCGGACAGTCGATTTGAGAGGCGGGGTGAGGGCGGAAGTGGACGGAAAGAGCCGAGCTCATCACCATCCCCGTCTCCGGAAACAGCCGAGCCCGTCCTCCCCGCCGCCGGAAACACCCGAGCCCGTCCTCCCCGCCGCCGGAAACAGCCGAGCCCATCCTCCCCGCCGCCGGAAACAGCCGAGCCCATCCTCCTCTTCGCCGGAAACAGCCGAGCCCATCCTCCTCTTCGCCGGAAACAGCCGAGCTCATCCCCCCCGCCGCCGGAAACAGCCGAGCCCATCCCCCCCGCCGCCGGAAACAGCCGAGCCCGTCCTCCCCGCCGCCGGAAACAGCCGACCTCATCCTCCCCGCCGCCGGAAACAGCCGAGCCCGTCCCCCCCGCCGCCGGAAACAGCCGAGCCCATCACCATCCCCGCCGCCGGAAACAGCCGAGCCCGTCCCCCCCGCCGCCGGAAACAGCCGAGCCCGTCCTCCCCGCCGCCGGAAACAGCCGAGCCCGTCCTCCCCGCCGCCGGAAACAGCCGAGCGTGAGGTGGAGGCGGGTCCGTCCCCCCCCCTCCCTGAGCCACCAGCCCCTGCAGAGGGTGAGAGCCCGGTTGACCTGGTGGGTTTAAAAGGGGGGGGGGGGCCCTAAAACAATCCTGGGGCACCCCCCTGTTGTGTGTTGGAGGGTTAAAGGGCGTGGGCCGGGTAACATGGCCAGTGGGACGAGCTTGTCTGGTGTCAATGTGGTGCTGGTCATGGCCTATGGCAGTTTGGTAAGTACACCCAGGTATTGTCCCTGCTAGTTAACTCTAACTCATGGATACCCTGGTTAACCAGTCACCACTAACCGGTCAACCCAAAGGTTAATTTTTTAATCAAAACTCAATGGGGTGCCCCCCCCCCCCTGCCTGAAAACAAACCAAAAATAAAAGGGAAGTTAAATTCCTAACTAGCTGACCGACCGACTGACTGACCTGGTAATCGTTAACTATTAATGTCATGGTTAGCACTTGTAGGTTTTAACCAAAACCAAAATAAGGATCAACGCCTCTTCACTCAATGGAGTGTGGCCCTTTTAACTTCAAGGCCAGGATTGAAGTTTAATTCCTAACTAACTGGTAGTTACTAGTTATTAGGATTAGATTGCCTACAGTGTGGCCCTTCGGCCCAACCAGTCCACACCGCCCCGCCGAAGCGTATACCACCCAGACCCATACTCCTCCTACATTTACCCCATCATCTAACACTATGGGACAACTTAGCATGGCCAATCCACCCCTAAGCTGCACATCTTTGGACTGTGGGAGGAAACCGGAGCACCCGGAGGAAACCCACGCAGACACGGGGAGAACGTGCAAACTCCACACAGAGAGTCACCCGAGGTGGGAATTGAACCCGGGTCTCTGGCGCTGTGAGGCAGCAGTGCTAACCACTGAGCCACCGTGCTGCCCTAATGCTGTGGTTAACTGGTTTGGTACTTTTTGGTTTGCTGAGAGTAAATCCATTTTAAACCAAACCAATAAAGGGATAAATCCCTCTTTACTAAACGAAGTGTGGCGTATCCTATCTTTTAACTTCAAGGCCAGAGTTGAAGTTGAATTCCTAACCAACTGGTAGTTACTAGTTATTAATGCCACGGTTAACTGGTTATCACTTTGCAGATTTGCTGAGGAAAAATCCCACTTTTTTAAACAAAACCAAAACAAAAATCTCTCTCTTACCTAAAGTGGAGTGTGGTGTGTCCCATCTTTCAATTTAAAGGCCAGAGTTAGATTCTCTACAGTGTGGAAACCAGCCATTCGGCCCAATGAGTCCGCACCATTCCTCTGAAGAGAAACCCACCCAGACGCATTCCCCTACCTTATATTTCCCCTCTGACTAATGCACCTAACACTGTGGGCAATTGAGCATGGCCAATTCACCTGACCTGCACATCTTTGGATTGTGGGAGGAAACTGGAGCACCCGGAGGGTGCCCACGCTGACGGGGAGAATGTGTAAACTCCAAACAGACAGGTGGGTATTGAACCCAGGTCCCTGGTGCTGTGAGGCAGCAGTGCTAACCACTGAGCCACTGTGCTGCCCCAAAAAGCTAATTCCTAACTAACTGGTAGTTACTAGTTGTTAATGCTATGATTAACTGGCTAGCACTTGTAGGTTTACTGAAGATAAACCCATTTTAATTTTTAACTAAATGGAGTGTACGGTCTTATTTTTCAGCTTCAGTGCCAAAGGAAATTTGAATTCCCTACTAGTAATCACTAGTTATTGATGCAATGGTTAATTGATTAGCGCTTGTAGGATTACTGAAGATAAATCCATTTTAATTCAATGGAATGCTGTATCTCTGGCCTTTTTAGCTTCACAATAAAAAGGGATATAGGTTTCCTAACTAGCATTAATAATGAGTGTTTACTAGACATTGATTAAGGTGAGGTGATAGCGTGGTGCTGTTATTGCTGGACTATGGATCCAGAGATCCAGGTAATGTTCTGGGGACCCAGGTTCAAAACCCACCATGGCAGAATTTGAATTCAATTTTTTTTTTAAAAACTGGAATTAAGAGTCTAATAATGACCATGAATTCGTGTCGGAAAAATCCATCTGGTTTACGAATGCCCCTCAGGGAAGGAAACTACCATCCTTACCTGGTGTGGGCCTACATGTGACTCCAGACCCACAGCGATGTGGTTGATTTGTAACTGCCCTCTGGGGCAATTAGGGATGGGCAACAAACGCTGGGCCGAGCCAGTGGTGCCCTCATCCCGTGAATGAAGAAGCAGAGGGAAAAAAATCCAGATGCCATGAGAGATATTAAATTGTGGGGAGTCAGGGGATGTCATCGCGTCCGTGAGACTTAGGAGTGGAAGTAAGGCCATTCGGCCCATTGAGTCCACTCCGCCATTTAATCCTGACTGGGCATTTCAACTCCACTTACCCAAACTCTCCCCGTATCCTTTAATTCCTTGTGAGATTAAGAATTTGTCAATCTCTGCCTTGAAGACATTTAACGTCCCGGACTCCACTATGCTCCATGGCAATGAATTCCACAGGCCCACGACTCTCTGGCTGAAGAAATGTCTCCTCATTTCTGTTCTAAATTGACCCTCTAATTCTAAGGCTGTGCCCACGGGTCCTAGTCTCCCCTCCTAATGCCAACGACTTCCCAGCGTCCATCCTTTCTAAGCCATGCATTACTTTGTAAGTTTCTATTAGATCTCCCCTCAACCTTCTAAACTCTAATGAATACAATCCCAGGATCCTCAGCTGTTCATCGTATGTTAGGCCTACCATTCCAGGGATCATCCGTGTGAATCTCCGCTGGACACGCTCCAGTACCAGTATGTCCTTCCTGAGGTGTGGGGCCCAAAACTGGACACAGTACTCCAAATGGGGCCTAACCAGAGCTTTATAAAGTCTCAGTAGCACATCGCTGCTTTTTCATTCCAACCCTCTTGAGATAAATGACAACATTACATTTGCTTTCTTAACCACGGACTCAACCCTCAGAGAATCCTGGACTAGCATTCCCAGATTCCTTTGTACTTTGGCTTCATGAATTTTCTCACTGTTTAGAAAATAGCCCATGTCTGTATTCTTTTTTTTTCCCCCAAAGTGCAAGACCTGGCATTTGCTCAGGTTGAATTTCATCAGCCATTTCCTGGACCACTCTCCTAAACTGCCTAAATCTTTCTGCAGTCTCCCCACCTCCTCAGTGCTACCTGCCTGTCCACCTATCATCGGTGAACTTCGCCAGAATGTCCCTAGTCCCTTCATCCAGATCATTAATATATAAAGTGAACAGCTGCGGCCCCAACACTGAACCCTGCGGGACACCACTTGTCACCGGCTGCCATTCCGAGAAAGAACCTTTTATCCCAACTCTCTGCCTTCTGTCAGACGACCAATCCCTTATCCAGTAGCTCACCTCGAACACCACGGGCCCTCGGCTTACTCAGCAGCCTCCCATGAGGCACCTTATCAAGGCCTTTTGGAAGTCTAGATAGATAACATCCACTGGGTTTCCCTGGTCTAACCTCCTTGTTACCTCTTCAAAGAATTCTAACAGGTTTGTCAGGCACGACCTCCCCTCACTAAATCCATGCTGACTTATTTCTAATCTGACCCTGCTCTTCCAAGAATTTAGCAATCCAATCCTTTATGATGGATTCTAGAATTTTACCGACAACCGAGGTTAGGCTAGTCGGCCTATAATTTTTCCATATCTTAGAGATGTACAGCACTGAAACCCTTCGCTCCAACCCGTCCATGCCAACCACATATCCCAACCCAATCTAGTCCCACCTGCCAGTACCCGGCCCATATCCCTCCAAACCCTTCCTATTCATATACCCATCCAAATGCCTTTTAAATGCTGTCATTGTACCAGCCTCTACCACTTCTTCTGGCAGCTCATTCCATACACATACCACCCTCTGTGTGAAAAAGTTGCCCCTTAGGTCTCTTTTATATCTTTTCCCTCTCACCCTAAACCTATGCCCCTCTAGTTCTGGACTCCACCATCCCAGGGAAGACACCTTGCCTATTTACCCTATTCATGTCCCTCGTGATTTTATAAACCTCTAAGGTTACCCTTCCGCCTCTGATGCTCCAGGGAAAGCAGCCCCAGCCTGTTCAGCCTCTCCCTGTAGCTCAAACCCTCCAATCCTGGCAACATCCTTGTAAATCCTTTCTGAACCCTTTCAAGTTTCACAACATCCTTCCGAAAGGAAGGAGACCAGAATTGCACGCAATATTCCAACAGTGGCCTAACCAATGTCCTGTACAGCCACAACATGACCTCCCAACTCCTGTACTCAATACTCTGACCAATAAAGGAAAGCATACCAAACACCTCCTTCACTATCCTATCTACCTGTGACTCCACTTTCAAGAAGCTATGAACCTGCACTCCAAGGTCTCTTTGTTCAGCAACACTTCCCTAGGACCTTCCCATTAAGTGTATAAGTCCTGCTAAGATTTGCTTTCCCAAAATGCAGCACCTCACATTTATCTGAATTAAACTCCATCTGCCACTTCTCGGCCCATTGGCCCATCTGGTCCAGATCCTGTTGTAATCTGAGGTAACCCTCTTCGCTGTCCACTACACCTCCAATTTTGGTGTCATCTGCAAACTTACTAACTGTACCTCTTATGCTCACATCCAAATCATTTATATAAATGATGAAAAGTAGAGGACCCAGCACCGATCCTTGTGGCACTCCACTGGTCACAGGCCTCCAGTCTGAAAAACAACCCTCCACCACCACCCTCTGTCTTCTACCTTTGAGCCAGTTCTGTATCCAAATGGCTAGTTCTCCCTGTATTCCATGAGATCTAACCTTGCTAATCAGTCTCCCATGGGGAACCTTGTCAAACGCCTTAATGAAGACCATCTACTGCTCTGCCCTCATCAATCCTCTTTGTTACTACTTCAAAAAACTCAATCCTGAAGAAGGGCTGATGCCCGAAACGTTGACTCTCCTCTATCCCTAATCAGTCCTTGCCTTTCCAAATAAATGTACATCCTGTCCCTCAGGATTCCCTCCAACAACTTGTCCACCACCGAGGTCAGGCTCACCGGTCTATAGTTCCCTGGCTTGTCTTTACCGCCCTTCTTAAAGAGTGGCACCACGTTTGCCAACCTCCAGTCTTCCGGTACCTCACCTGTGACTATCGATGATACCGATATCTCAGCAAGAGGCCCAGCAATCACTGCTCTGGATTCCCACCGAGTTCTAGGGTACACCTGATCAGGTCCTGGGGATTTATCCACTTTTTTTTAATGCATTTAAAGACATCCAGAATTTCCTCCTCTGGCAAGAAATCTTGGAGAATGCCCGTGTTACAATGTGTTGTCTCCCAACCAGAACTGACGGCTGTGTCTGGGATCTTGTGCCCTCTAGGTGTTTGTGCTGTTGTTTATCTTTGTCAAGCGCCAGATTATGCGGTTTGCCATGAAGTCCCGGCGCGGGCCTCACGCCCCCATTGGCCACAGTGCACCCAAGGTTGGTACCCGTGGTCTGCTCTCGCTCTCTCTCTCTCCCACCCAAGGTGTTCGTAATGGGACCGTAATATTTGGTTCAGTTGGGGTGTGGGCTCTCGCGGTGTCCCCTGGCCAATCCCAATCCCGAATCTGTGGGGTCTCGGCGCTGGAGGCAGTGGGACAGTTGCTACACCATCCCTTCGGATAATCTTAGAATGTCCTCCTGGGATGGGGTGGAAGTGGAAACAGTGTAGAGGGAGCTCTACTCTGTATCTAACCCCGTGCTATCCCTGTCCCTGGGATTGGGAGGGGAACAGTGTAGAGGGAGCTCTACTCTGTATCTAACCCCGTGCTGTCCCTGTCCCTGGGATTGGGGGGGGAACAGTGTAGAGGGAGCTCTACTCTGTATCTTTCCCCTTGGTGTCCCTGCCTTGGGCTGGGGGCAGGGGGAGCTGTGTAGAGGGAGCTTTACTCTGCCTTTCTAAGGGAGGAAAGTTGAAAGTGTTCTGAAAGACCTCTTATCATATTGAGGCACAAAACGACACCGCTCGGGCCATTAAAGCCATGTCGACTCCCCTTCGGTAGGTCCCGTTACCCAGACCAATCTCGACCGGTTGGTTTCCCTCGAGTGCGTGGTAGGTGGAGGGCAGTTTGGGCATCGTGTGGTGTTTCAATTGGGGTCGACGGGAAGGGGCACGTGGCTCCACGTTTGAGCTGGGGAGTATTTTGGGGTTGTTGGTGTTGGTGGGGTTTGGAGTTGGGGGAAGGGTTTGGGGGTGGAGCATGCTGGCAGCAGTGTTTGGGCTAATTGGGTTTAGGCGAGAGGATATTGACAGGGTTTGGGTTGGGGGGGGGGGGGGGGTTCAGGACTTGAGTGAGTTGAGGATTGGGGGTGTGCCAGGAGCTCGCGAAGGTGAGGCAGAGGTTTCTGATTGTGGTGGGGAATCCGATGAGGGACCGGGGGGTGGCGGTGGGTGGGTGGGGGGGAAATGATCAAGGGAGCTCCGCGGTCGAGCTGATCTCTCCTTCCCTCAGGATCTGAGAGAGGAAATCGACAGGAGTCTCCTGAAGGTTCAGGATCTCGACTACGAACCTCAACTTCTCGATGAGGGAGATGCCCGCTTGCTGCAGCTACAGGAGACAGGAAACCAAGGTACTGACCGCAAACCTCCCCCCGCATTGATGTAGCACCTCTTGTGCGGCAAAGCAACACCCTCTCCGCGGTAGCAGCCACGATCTGCCCTCCAATCCCATCAGGAGATTGTAGGAGGAGGCGCCCAAAAGCTGGTCGAGGAGATGGGGTTTACAGGGGGGAAATGAAGGGGGAGACTGAACGCTGTGCTGTCCCCCTCCCTGGGATGGAGGGACAGTGTAGAGGGAGCTTTACTCTGTATCTCACCTGTGCTGTCGCTGTCCTGGGGTGGGGGGGGAAACAGTGTAGAGGGAGCTTTACTCCGTATCTAACCCCATGCTGTCCCCGTCCCTGGATGGAGGGACAATGTAGGGAGAGCTTTACACTCTATCTAACCCTATGCTGTCCTTAAGCTTGGGATGGAGGGACAGTGTAGAGGAAGCTTTACTCTGTGTCTAACCCCGTGCTGTCCCTGTCCCTGGGATGGTGGGGGGGTGGGGGGCAGTGTAGAGGGAGCTTTACCCTGTACCTAACCCCGTGCTGTGGGTGATTTTGTATCTGAGCTCCTTTTGTAATTTGGGTGTGTCCAGTGTTAATAATAATTGGCGTTGCACTGAAGGGGAATTTGGGCCAAAGCTGAGCCAACCTGTTTTTGGACAGTTGTTTGCAGTGGAGGTGATGTGACGTTTCTCTGGCTGATCTTTTTTGCAGGGCCCTACAATTACCTGTACCGGATGAAGGCTCTGGACGCTATCCGGCATGTAGGTGAGTGGCGGCCAGCAATTGTGGCCCCTCTGCCATGGCCGTGGGAGAGGGTGGCGGAGTGAGCCCTTTTAAAGCCATTGCCGTCCATGAAGTGTCAGGGTAGCCATGGTGCTCGTGTTGGGGGGGGATCTCACTGGGACAACTCGTGCGGTTCCCTCTGGCACCGCCGCTCAGCAGCACGTTGCAGCATTCTGGTCTCCCCGCTCCAGGGAAGATCTTCCTGAAGAAGGGCTGATGCCCGAAACGTCGATTCTCCTGCTCCTTGGAGGCTGCCTGACCTGCTGCGCTTTTCCAGCAACACCATTTTCAGCTCTGATCTGCAGTCCTCCCTTTCTCCTTTTTGAAGATGTTGTGCAAGGCTTCTGGAAAGATCCACGAGGATGTTGCCGGGGTTGGAGGGTTTGAGGCTGTAGGGAGAGGCTGGGGCTGTGTTGTTTTTCCCCCGGTGGCTGAGGGGTGACCTTACAGAGGCTTACAAAATCATGAGGGGGGCCAAAACTAGAGAGCATAGATTTAAGTTGAGCGGGGAAAAGATTCAAAAGGGACTTGAGGGACAATGTTTTCACACGAGCAAGCTGTGGCTGTTAATCTGTAGAGGCAGAGACTTTGAGTGTAAACCGGCCATTCCTGGTACCTTCCAGGAGCAAGTGAAAGCATCTGAAGGAGGATCGGGGAGCTGTACCACCTGACAAACCAGAAGGGCCGTGCTCTGGCATCCTGTGAACAGTTGTACGTCTGCTCCCCAGGTTAATACCAGGATGAACGGAACTGCACATAACACACAAGAGGGAGACCTTTAACTTGATGATCCAACTGCTACACCTTGTACCAACGCCTGGCTCCAGGACTGAGCAATGAAGGCAAATATGCGAAACACCCTTGTCACCCACCTTGTGGTTACAACTCCGCGTGGGTGGCACAGTGGTTAGCACTGCTGCCTCACAGCGCCAGGGACCCGGATTCAATTCCCACCTCAGGCAACTGTCTGTGTGGAGTTTGCACATTCTCCCCATGTCTGCGTGGGTTTCCTCCCACAGTCCAAAAATGTGCAGGTTAAGGGAATTGGCTGTGATAAATTGCCCGTAGTTGTTAGGTGCAGGCGTAAATGTAGGGGTATGGGTGGGTTGCACTTCAGAGGGTCGGTGTGGACTTGTTGGGCCGAAGGGCCTGTTTCCACACTGTAAGTAATCTAATCTAATATCTAATCTTTCTCTTTAAACCTATCTTTGACCTTCCCCCTCTACAATACTGGTCCTATTTTTATTTTTTTTAAAAATCCCAATTATGATTTTTGTTTAAAACAAAATCACTTCAAAACCAGTCGACTTAGCAGAGTGTCATGTGTAGATTTTCGTCCGTCGTCTTGGCGATTCTGCTTTGCGGGTCTTTGATAGATAAAGGTACCTTTTTTTAAGAGAGCAGTTCTGCGGACAGTCTGTATTGTTCTGTTTATGTTGTTGATCTTTGCTGCTCTGGGTAACTGTTCAAAATGTCTACTATTTATGCCCCAAGACGTTCATTGGTTTTAATATCATCAAAATACTAAAGTCAAACTTGCTTGGAGTTTGGTATCCTGGGGCATAATTTAAACCAATTAGCTGAATTTGATTTTTGTCTCCCAGCAACCCAAGTACTGCTAGCTGTTCAACTAACTGTTACGCTGTAAAGTTTCCACGACTGTGTGCTTGTCTTGAGTCATTGCGAGCTTTTCAACTCTTTAAAGGTACAGTACACCTCTCCTCTTCATTTAAAGACTGAAGGGTCTGTTTCCATGCTGTACACCTGAAGCTAACTCACTGCAGCACGGGTAGATGATTTGAGAAGGTGTTTAGCACGTTTGTCTTCTTTGCTCGGCCCTTGATAGAGGGTGTAGCAGTTCGGACATCAAATTAAGGTGTCCTCTTGTGTGCTATGTGCACTTCCAGTTAGTAACCTGGAGAGCACACGTGCCACTGTTCGCAGGATGCCTAAACGCTGTCCTTCTGGCCTGTCTGGTTGTACAGCTCCCTGATCCTTCGCCTCTCTAGATACTTTCACTTGCGCCTGGAAGGTACAGGAATGGCTTCTTTTCCACTTTATAAAGTCTCTGGCTCGACAGGTTGACACCCACCGCTTACAGCAACTGATGAGAGTAAAAGGTATCTGGCAATCTGCAGCTTTTGAGATGGGTTTTTTTTAAGTACAGAACAAAAACTGTTTCCTCTTCAGAGAGGTTCAAAACATTACCCCCCCCCTTCTCCCCCCGCCCAACCCACAAGCTGTTCAGCTGTTCAGGAGCCAGGTTTGGCAGGCAGGAGGCTTCTGGTCAGTAGTCCATCTGTTGTAGGCCAAAGCTCCATTTGTTCATAGGCCCTGGCTCCTGCCTGTCTGTAACCCAGGCTTCCTCGAGGAAGCAGCTGTGTAAACAGCGCTTACCAAGAGTATCGAGTCACTTTTTGTTTAAAGAAACGAAACTGTATTCCTTTCCACTAATCTTTTTGGGTTTTGAAAACCGTCGCTTTCCTTTTTCACTCCAATATTCTTGGAAAGGGAGGCAGTCTTTTTATTTTAAAACTTCACCTACGCTTCCCTCGTAACCCGGCCTGCCAGCATTTTGTGTGCACAGTTGTCCTGGGGAAGGAGTTACGTGGAGAAGCTGGGGATCGGGGCGGAGGAGGTTAATGGGCAGACTGAATCGAGGAGAATCAAAACGCGTCGAGAGAACAGGGGGGTTACCGTTCCCACGGGTGGGGGGGGTGAGTGAGTCATCAAGAGAGGGATGAGGAGGATTTGTGGAGCAGGGAATTTTTTTTAAATTCCGAGACGGCTGGGGAGGGTTTTTACAGGAGAAAGAGTGGCGTGCGGGATTCATCGGGGAGCCCCAG
Organism: Chiloscyllium punctatum; assembly: GCF_047496795.1. NCBI lineage: Eukaryota > Metazoa > Chordata > Chondrichthyes > Orectolobiformes > Hemiscylliidae > Chiloscyllium > Chiloscyllium punctatum. The sequence goes on along the minus strand of NW_027310780.1, from coordinate 18,735 downwards.
TACAGAGTCGGTGGGCTGAATGGCCTCCTCCAGGCAATACTGTATGTTGTGCCGACCTTCACTGTGTGCTGTCCCTGCAGATCTCCCCACCGGCGAGGGCACCGATTTCGTCAAATACCTGACCGGGAAGAGTTTCCGGAACTTTCTGATGGAGCTGCGGGAGGGAAACACGCCGTTCAGAGGGGTCCGTAAGAATCTCATCGACAAGCTCATCGATGGCTACGAGTCAGCACGTCACGGCACAGCGGTAAGTGTCCTGCTGCCAGAACAGCAGACATGTGGGGCCAAACGGCCATCCTGTGCTGTGTGCCAGGGGGCTTTGCCACTCGCTGTGTGCGTCGCGTCCAGTGAGGTACAGCAGCAGGCCATTCGGCCCTTCCCTGTCGTTCGATGCAGTCATGGCTGACCTGATTGTGGTCTCGGCCGCACTTTCCTGACTGTGCTCCACCCCCCTCGATCTCTCTCCCGTTCCCTCGTCAGTCAGAAATCTTTAACTTGAATATCACCCAGCGCTCTACAGGACCCAGTTCTACAGACTCCCAGAGATGGAATCTTCCCCCTCCCTTTTTTTTTCCTGAAAGGATGGCCCCTCCCTCCTTCAGATTTCCATTCCACCTGAGGAAGGGGTGGGAGCCCTTTCAGCATCTTTCACATTGTCCCTCCCCATTTTCACTTGATTCGATTTTTATTATTGCCACGTGTACCTAAGTACAGTGAAAGATTTCCTTTTGCGTGCAGTGCGACCACATGTCACAGAATCCCGACAGTGTGGAAGCAGGCCACTTGACTCATCGAGTCCACGCCTGCGCTCTGAAGAGCATCCCACCCAACCCCATCCCTGTAACCCAACATTTCCTATGGCCAATCCACCCTAACCTGCACATCCCTGGGGCACTATGGGACAATTTAGCATGGCCAATCCACCCTAACCCCTGTTTGTATGTGCGTGCGTGTGCCTGCCTGTGTGAGACTATTGGTGGGGAGGGTGACCTTGGAAGAGAACCTGCAGAGGGTGTGTGTGTGTGAATTGTTGGCGTGTGGAAGGTGAGTCGGTGTCCCCCCCCCCCCCCCCCCCCCCCCCCCCCCCCCAGGAAGGATATCGGGCTGTGGTGAACAGTGAGTTATATTTGTGTGTTTTCACCGAAGGCTTGACGGAAACCTTCCGATTTCTGGCTCTGTCGGGTGACCGTTCTCTCACCTTGTTCCCATTACCTTGTTTGTTTCTGTTGCAGTTCTTCGGGAAAGTGGAGTATCTGAAGTATCAGCACGCTGTCAATGAGCTGACCGCGATGTGAGTTAACTTCTGTTACGGTCAGCTTAAACTGAATCCTGCTCCACTCAGCACTACGGCTTGGACTGTTTCAAAGGTTGTCACTAACACTGGCGAGCGCAGTCGCAATTGCCCGTTCCTAATTGCCCCCCCCCCCTCCTGGAGAAGGTAGGGGGTGAGGTGCCACCTTAAACCGCTGCGCAGCAGTGTGGTTTTTTTAGATTAGATTACTTACAGTGTGGAAACAGGCCCTTCGGCCCAACAAGTCCACACCGCCCCGCCGAAGCGCAACCCACCCATTCCCCTACATCTACCCCTTACCTAACACTACGGGCAATTTAGCATGGCCAATCCACCCTAACCTGCACATCTTTGGACTGTGGGAGGAAACCGGAGCACCCGGAGGAAACCCACGCAGACACGGGGAGGACGTGCAAACTCCACACAGTCCGTCGCCTGAGGCAGGAATTGAACCCGGGTCTCTGACGCTGTGAGGCAGCAGTGCTAATCACTGTGTCACCCCGATGGAGTGTGTAGAGTCTCCCGATGGAGTGTGTTCTGTGATAGTCCGACTCAGTGATTCTCTTTGCTGTCTTGTGGAATAGTCTCCACTTGTTCAGATGAGTACAGCTCTAATACCCTCAGGGAACTCTCTTCCATCCAGGGACAAAGCACCCCCCTCCCCAATGCTTGATTGGCACCGCATTCACTCCCCCCACCACCATGCTCCGTTGCGGCAGTGTGTACCATCTACAAGATGCACCACAGTGACTCCGTAGACAGCACTTTACCAACCCCGTGGCCACTAAAACCTTTCCGATGACCGAGGTCCGGCTAACTGGCCTACAGTTTCCTATTTTCTGCCTCCCTCCCTCCCTATGAACTGAAGTGTTGTTTTTGCTCTTTTCAGTCCCCTCCCCGACTCCCAGAGATTCCCGAAAGGTTTCCTCTGCCATCTCCTTCAGGGCTGGAGCCCACCTGGTCCAGGTGGTTTAACCACCTTCTTCAGACCTTTTTTATTTTTTTGGCTTTCCCTAGCACCTTCTCCTCAGTGCTGGCCACTACACTCCCGTCTGCTTCCCCCCCCCCCCCCCCCCCCCCCCCCAAACCTCTCGAAGTTCTGGTATGTTACTCTGTCTTGTGCTGTGAAAACCAATGCGAAGTCCCTATTCAGTTCCTCACTACAATTTCTCCAGCGTTGTTTTCCTGTGGTCCGACATTCACTCTTACCTCTCTCCTATATATCGAACAAAAACACAAGTAATTTTTAAAATATTACTCTTTGATTTCACCATCTTCCCCCCCCCCTTTTGCTTTTTTTTTCCCTGTTATCCTCTGCTGGTTTTTTAAAGGCTTCCCAATAACCTTTTTGCTACCATATGTGCTGCTGCTTTGATGCTGGCCTTGACTTCCCCTGTCGGTCATAGTTGTCTCATCCTCCCCATAAATATGTTCTGACTCCCTTGGGATGAATCCCTGCTGTGCCTCTAACATTACATCCCAGAAACTCCGACAGTTGCTGCTCCACCACCTTCTCTGTTAGGGTCCCCTTTCTCTTCTTCTCCCCCCCCCCCCCCATCTTTTTGTAAGTAATACTCGATTATAATACCATTACATCTGATTCCAGCTTCTCCCCCTCAGACTGCAGGGTGAATTTGATCATATTACAGTCACTACCCACTAGCGGATCCTTCGGCGCTCTAATCAAATCTGCTCCGAACACATGGTGGCTCAGTGGTTAGCACCGCTGCCTCGCAGCGCGAGGGACCCAGGTTCGATTCCAGCCTCGAGTGACTGTGCAAACTCCACGTAAGACATTCTCCCTGTGTCTGTGTGGGTTTCCTCCCGGGTGCTCTGGTTTCTTCCCACAGTCCAAAGATGGTGCAGGTTAGGGTGAACTGGCCATTCTAAAAAATTGCCCATTGTCCAGAGGGTCGGTGTGGACTTGTTGAGCCAAAGGGCCTGTTTCCACACTGTAGGGAATCTAATCCCCCCCAAAAAAACCCCATCCCCTGGCCCACAAGCCTCATTCCTGATGAAGGGCTTATGCCCGAAAGATCGACTCTCCTGCTCCTCGGACGCTACCTGACCCTCTGTGCTTTTCCAGCACCACTCTCTCGACTCTGATCTCCAGCGTCTGCCATCCTCACCTTCTCCCTCTGTTACACCACACCGAATCCAGCGTTGCCTATTCCCTAGTCAGCTCAATCACCAGCTGCTCCAAAACGAACCCTCTCGGACATTTCACAAATTCCATTTGAGATCCACTGCCTGATTTCTCCCAGTCCACCTGCGTACTGAGGTTCCCCTGTTGATATTGTAAGAGTTTTTCCACCTCCTGGTTTATTTTCTTCCCCACGTCCTAACCACAGCTCGGAGACTTATTAGATTACTTACAGTGCGGAAACAGGCCCTTCAGCCCAACAAGTCCACACCGACCCGCCGAAGCCCAACCCACCCAAGACCCATTCCCCGACATTTACCCCCTTCACCTAACACTACGGGCAATTTGGCGTGGCCAATTCCCCTAACCTGGACATTTATGGACTGTGGGTGGGGAGGAAACTGGAGCACCCAGAGGAAACCCACGCAGACACTGTGTGGGAGAATGTGCAAACTCCACACAGAGTCGCCTGAGGAGGGGATTGAACCCGGGTCTCTGGTGCTGTGAGGCAGCAGTGCTAACCACTGTGCCGCCGTCTACGCACCCCCCCCCCGGTCCGGCTCTTTACCCTTTGTGATTCCTCAGTTGGGAACTACACCTTCCGACTCTACACCACATCTTTCTGTCGATTCTATATTTCATTTCTTCCTAACGCGGCGACCCATCTACCTGTCCTTTTCGATAGGACGTGTACCCTTTGGATATTTATCCCTGCACTGATCCCTTTGCAGCTGCATCTCGCTGATGCCATCATACCGGCCGGTTTTCAATCTGTGCTACAAACCCCCTTTGTTTTGTACACTGCGTGCACTTACGTGCAACACCCTCAGTCCTGCATTACTGACCCTTCTCAGTTTTTGTCCCCCTTGTCTGTTTTGTGTGTGTGTGTGAAGTTGATTATTTTAGTGACTTAGTTGCCAAGTTGATTTTTTTTTTCAACATTTTGTACAGGTTGTTTCGTTTGTAACCAGTACATATTTTGGGCGGCACGGTGGCACAGTGGTTAGCACTGCTGCCTCACAGCGCCAGAGACCCGGGTTCAATTCCCGCCTCAGGCGACTGACTGTGTGGAGTTTGCACGTTCTCCCCGTGTCTGCGTGGGTTTCCTCCGGGTGCTCCGGTTTCCTCCCACACTCCAAAGATGTGCAGGTCAGGTGAATTGGCCATGCTAAATTGCCCGTAGTGTTAGGTAAGGGGTAGATGTAGATGTAGGGGTATGGGTGGGTTACGCTTCGGCGGGGCGGTGTGGACTTGTTGGACCGAAGGGCCTGTTTCCACACTGTAAGTAATCTAATCTAATCTAATCTAATATTTAACTTCAATCTGAAAGTGACCCATATGAGTCAAATCAGCAGTTACTACCAGCTGCGGTCGGTTCTGCTGTAGTACCATAAGAAAATTGCATAATAACAGCACCGTTTAAACTAATAGAGTCAGTCATGTTCTAACCAATACGGGCTTTATAAGCCTGTGCTTTCAAAAACAACAGTTTCCCAAATTCGCCAATCGCGTCCCAGTGAATTTGTGTTAGCCGAAACGCACGTTATAACCGAGTCACCTGTAGTGAAATTGCACTTTATCTGTGTCCCTGTTTTTTTTTTTTGCAATGGGCGCAGAATTCCCACAATGCCTCCAAATTCTCTCCCCCCCCCCCGTGCTGCGTCTCACTTTCTGGGACTCCCCAGAGGCTGATATCCCGTCACCCTTTTTTTAGGCGGATGTGGGAAAACCTTGCCTCTGCTACAGCCTCGTCAAGAGTTGACTCCCAGAGCGCGAGGGATATCGGTCACAGTCGCACAGCACGGAAGCAGACCCTTCCGAGCCCATCCATTATCCCCAAACTCAACCAGTCCCACCTGCCTGCTCCTGGCCCGTATCCCTTTCCCAGTCACGTACTTATCCAAATGCCTTTTAAACGTTGTCACAGTACCCACATCCACCACTTCCCCAGGAAGCTCATTCCACTCTATTTCTTAAACAAAAAGTTGCCTCTCTCGATGTTTTAAATCATTCTCCTCTCACCTTTTTAAAAAGTACACCTCCTAGTTTTGAACTCTCCCACCCCAGGGAACAGACCCTTGTCGGTCACCTTGTCAATGCCCCTTGTGATTTTTAAAAATATAAACCTCAATAAGGTCACCCCTCCACTTCCTAGTTGTTCCACTCTATTTTAATCTCGAACCCTCCATTCCCAGCAACTGCCCGGTAAATCTCTTCTGAGCCCCCTCCAGTTTAATACTGTCCTTCCTGTAACAGGGCGGCCCAGAGCTGGACACAGCTCTCCAGACGAGGCCTCACCAACGTCCTGTACAACCCCAAGATGACGTAACCCCAAGATGACGTCCCCCCAACTCCAGTCTGAGCAAGGAAGGCAAGCAAGTCAAATGCCTTTAACCAGCCCTTCTCCATGTGACGCAAACATCACAGGATTATGTCCCCGAACCCCTCGGGGGAAGTCCCGCTGTTCTCCAACACTAACTCAGGGCCTGATTTGTATAAGCCCTACTCTTGTTTGCATTACCAAACTGTGTAAATTATCCAAATGAAACTCCATCTCTGTCAGCCAGTGCTCCCTGATTGGTGCCATTAATCTCCTCCAGTAAGATTGAAGAACTTTTGAATCTGTGAGCTCCTACCTGGCTGAAACCAGGTTAGCCAGGAGGGAGGTGGTCTCTCCTTTCCTGACCAAGGCATGAACAGATTCTGGTGAATCTCCTGTCCACTGTAACCATGTCATCCTTGATAGTCCGTTACTCCAGTTGTGTCGTGTTCAGCTGCAGCATGACCTTCCCTGCTCCTGTAATCCATGCCACCTTCATTACTCTGTTGACTTGCCCCGTGACCTTCTACAATCTGTGGACAAGCACCCCAACGTCCCTCTGCTCCTCCTGAGCTAACTCGGGCGGCTGCTGTTCACTCAGTACTCCCTCGTTGTGTTCCACCTTCCAAAGTCCCCTAGCTCTGGCTGATCTGATCAGTCGGCTGGAGGCAAGATTCCTGTGTCTGTGAATCGATTCACAGACTGGGATTGTTCTCCGAGCAGGGAAGGGTTCAGGGGGAGATTGGAGAGGGGTTGGGGGGAGGGAATATGAGGGAGAATTATCAGAGGGCAGTGAGGGACACTGGAGGAGAGAGAAGGGGTGTGCCCTCGCCCGAGTAACCACGCAGCCTGGCCTAAGGCTTGTCTGTGTTCTCTCCCACAGCCTTCAATCCCGGAACAGCAGAGGCCCAGCCCAGCACCAGGCTGCAGCGAAAGAGCTGACCCATTCCCCCGAGAGCACCCCTCCCAGCACCATCCAGGTCACCTACCTGCCGTCCAACCAGAAGAGCAAGAGACCCAAACACTTCCTCGAGCTGAAGAGCTTCAAGGACAACTACAACACGCTGGAGAGTACGCTGTGAAAGGGGGGCACAGTCTGATCCCATCACCAACACAGGCCGGAGAGCGCACGGTGAGGGGGCACAGTCTGATCCCATCACCAACACAGGCCGGAGAGCGCACGGTGAGGGGGCACAGTCTGATCCCACTCCCATCACCAACACAGGCCGGAGAGCGCACGGTGAGGGAGCACAGTCTGATCCCACTCCCACCGCTAACACAGGCCGGAGAGCGCACAGTGAGGGGGCACAGTCTGATCCCACTCCCACCGCTAACACAGGCCGGAGAGCGCACAGTGAGGGGGCACAGTCTGATCCCACCCCCACCGCTAACACAGGCCGGAGAGCGCACAGTGAGGGGGCACAGTCTGATCCCACCACCACCACAGGCCGAGAGAGCGCACAGTGAGGGGGCACAGTCTGATCCCACTCCCAACACAGGTCGGAGAGCGCACAGTGAGGGGGCACAGTCTGATCCCACCCCCACCGCTAACACAGGTCGGAGAGCGCACGGTGAGGGGCACAGTCTGATCCCACTCCCACCGCTAACACAGGCCGGAGAGCGCACAGTGAGGGGGCACAGTCTGATCCCACCACCAACACAGGCCGGAGAGCGCACAGTGAGGGGGCACAGTCTGATCCCACCACCACCACAGGCCGGAGAGCGCACAGTGAGGGGGCACTGTCTGATCCCACTCCCATCACCAACACAGGCCGGAGAGCGCACGGTGAGGGGCACAGTCTGATCCCACCACCACCGCTAACACAGGCCGGAGAGCGCACAGTGAGGGGGCACAGTCTGATCCCACTCCCACCGCTAACACAGGCCGGAGAGCGCACAGTGAGGGGGCACAGTCTGATCCCACCCCCACTGCTAACACAGGCCGGAGAGCGCACAGTGAGGGGGCACAGTCTGATCCCACTCCCACCGCTAACACAGGCCGGAGAGCGCACAGTGAGGGGGCACAGTCTGATCCCACCACCACCGCTAACACAGGCCGGAGAGCGCAGAGTGAGGGGGCACAGTCTGATCCCACCACCACCGCTAACACAGGCCGGAGAGCGCACGGTGAGGGGCACAGTCTGATCCCACCCCCACCGCTAACACAGGCCGGAGAGCGCACAGTGAGGGGGCACAGTCTGATCCCACCACCACCACCGACTCAGGCTGGAGAGCGCACGGTGAGGGAGCACAGTCTGATCCCACTCCCAACACAGGTCGGAGAGCGCACAGTGAGGGGGCACAGTCTGATCCCACCCCCACCGCTAACACAGGCCGGAGAGCGCACAGTGAGGGGGCACAGTCTGATCCCACTCCCAACACAGGTCGGAGAGCGCACAGTGAGGGGGCACAGTCTGATCCCACTCCCAACACAGGTCGGAGAGCGCACAGTGAGGGGGCACAGTCTGATCCCACCACCACCACAGGCCGGAGAGCGCACAGTGAGGGGGCACAGTCTGATCCCACTCCCAACACAGGTCGGAGAGCGCACAGTGAGGGGGCACAGTCTGATCCCACCCCCACCAACAACACAGGTCGGAGAGCGCACAGTGAGGGGGCACAGTCTGATCCCACCACCACCACAGGCCGGAGAGCGCACAGTGAGGGGGCACAGTCTGATCCCACTCCCAACACAGGTCGGAGAGCGCACAGTGAGGGGGCACAGTCTGATCCCACCCCCACTGCTAACACAGGCCGGAGAGCGCACAGTGAGGGGGCACAGTCTGATCCCACCCCCACCGCTAACACAGGCCGGAGAGCGCACAGTGAGGGGGCACAGTCTGATCCCACCACCACCAACAACACAGGTCGGAGAGTGCACAGTGAGGGGGCACAGTCTGATCCCACCCCCACCGCTAACACAGGCCGGAGAGCGCACAGTGAGGGGGCACAGTCTGATCCCACCCCCACCGCTAACACAGGCCGGAGAGCGCACAGTGAGGGGGCACAGTCTGATCCCACTCCCACCGCTAACACAGGCCGGAGAGCGCACAGTGAGGGGGCACAGTCTGATCCCACCGCCAACACAGGCCGGAGAGCGCACAGTGAGGGGGCACTGTCTGATCCCACTGCCACCGCTAACACAGGCCGGAGAGCGCACAGTGAGGGGGCACAGTCTGATCCCACCGCCAACACAGGCCGGAGAGCGCACAGTGAGGGGGCACTGTCTGATCCCACTGCTAACATGGGCTGGAGAGTATGCCATGAGGACATTTCCCCCTCCTCCCCCCCCCTCCAAGTTTATGATGCAGTCTCGTGTTTATATGGTCTGTTTTATTGCATATCACTAATCCTGCACTGGGCCCGGGTCTGTCGCTGTACAACGCTGGCGGATAGGTTGGCTATTCTTTAAGTGTCTCCGTTAAAATCCTGGAAGCTGTTCTGTACCCCCTTCAGTGCCTGCACTCCAGTCTGGAATTACCTCGGTGCCATTTTCAATGATGGTGTCCTGTGTATTCTGCCAATCTTCTGTTATTGGGATTGAGTTGATTTTGTTAAAAGAAACAACTTTTGGCACTGTACAAGACAGGCTGGCATTTGTGTTTTTATTCATCTGTTTAAAAAAGTTCAGCATCCATCCCGCAAACAAAACCACATCAAACTGTTCGGCCTGTTTTAAACACAGGAAATAATTTAAATAGTGGAATGAACTGAAATCTTAAAAACAGTGATTCTGAAAGATATTTACAATGATCTTGAAAGCCTTGAGTGTGGTGGAACCGGGCAACAGTGTGGAGAGAAGGGGTTTGGGAGCTTCACCCTAGTCACTTTGGTACATGTCCCATCTCCCAATTATAGACTAGAACAGCAGCAGGAATAGCACATCTGCAAACTCCATGTGGTGCAGAACATGTCGATTATGGGCCTGAGTTCCAGGGTAAAACACTCCCTCAACAAGTCTGTCACCCCATACTCTCTCTGTGCTGGGAGAGGCAGTGTAGAGGGAGCTTTACTCTGTATCTAACCCCATCCTGTCCCTGGGTGGGAGGGACAGTGTAGAAGGAGCTTTACTCTCTATCTAACCCCATGTTGTCCCTGTCCCTGGGAGTGTTGTGGGTGGGACGGTGGGTGGGTGGGTGGGTGGGACAGTGTAGAGGAAGCTTTACTCTGTATCGAACCCGTACTGTGTCCAGCAGAGATTCACACGGATGATCCCTGGAATGGTAGGCCTCACAGCACTAGAGATCCGGGTTCAATTCCCGCCTCAGGCGACTGACTGTGTGGAGTTTGCACGTTCTCCCTGTGTCTATGTGGGTTTCCTCCGGGTGCTCCGGTTTCCTCCCACAGTCCAAAGATGTGCAGGTCAGGTGGATTGACCATGCTAAATTGCCCCTAGTGTTAGGTAAGGGGTAGATGTAGGGGTATGGGTGGGTTGCGCTTTGGCGGGTCGGTGTGGACTTGTTGGGCCGAAGGGCCTGTTTCCACACTGTAAGTAATCTTAAAAAAACATATGAGGAACGGCTGAGGATCGTGGGATTGTATTCATTGGAGTTTAGAAGATTAAGGGGAGACTTAATAGAGACGTACAAGATAATAGGTGGCTTGGAGAGGGTGGACGCTAGGAAATTGTTTCTGTTAGGTGAGGAGACTAGGACCCGTGGACACAGCCTTAAAATTAGAGGGGGTAAATTCAGAACAGAAATGCGGAGACATTTCTTCAGTCAGAGAGTGGTGGGCCTGTGGAATTCATTGCCGCAGAGTGCAGTGGAGGCCGGGACGCTAAATGTCTTCAAGGCAGAGATTGATAGATTCTTGTTGTCTCGAGGAATTAAGGGATACGGGGAGAATGCGGGTAAGTGGAGTTGAAATGCCCATCAGCCATGACTGAACTCGATGGGCCGAATGGCCTTACTTCCACTCCTATGTCTTATGGTCTAACCCCGTGCTGTCACTGTCCCTGTCCCTGGGAGTTTGAGTGGGGGGGAAGGGGGGAGAGAAACAGTGTAGAGGGAGCTTTTTATTGTCAGTTTAAAACAAGAGTAAGACAACTTCTAGTCTGTCATCGAACTCTGCGCTGTCTGAGGGAGCATCAAGGGAGCTTTAGAGTAGAGGGAGTTTGAGAGTGTGGGGATGTGGAGCTCTCTCCCACCATAGTGTTTGTTGATGTTGGGGGTTAGTTCAGTCTTCCACGAGTGAAGTATTCGGTCACTCAGCCCTCAACAGTAAACCTGAGCCATAGCCAGCAGCAAGGTTTTACTGAGGGAGGGGGGTGTTGGTTTTCAGCGGACTTGTTCCTGCTGTCACGATGTTTCCAGCACTCGTACCAAGGCCTTGGGTTTCCTGCAGCCCACGGGGTGTCTGGCAGAGAGGGAACAGAAACACAAGGAACTTTTCACTTCCCTCACCTTTTTGAGAAAGCAAGGTATTTTAAAGAGAGGCACCGTCTGGGGCTCTAACCCTTGTGGGCCGTCACTGGCATTTTAGCCCAGAAACAGGCCCTTCGGCCCAACAAGTCCACGCCGACCGGGTTTCCGAAAACGAACATTAGCCGTTTCCCAGCATTTGGCCCACGTCCCTCTAAATCTTTCTTCCCATCTGTGTACCTCACCAAATGTTGTAACTAATACCCACATCTACCACTTCCTCAGGAAGTTCATTCCACACACCAACCACTCCCTGTCCAAAAAAATGTTGCCTCCTCCTGTTTAAAATCTCTCTCTCCTTCAGAATGTGCCCCCTAATAGTGAAATCCCCAATCGTAGGGAAAAGACACCAGCCATTCACCTTATCCATGCCTGTGAAGAGGTTTATAAAATCATAAGGTTACCCCCTCAACCACCGACACTCCAGGGAGACAAAGTCCCAGCCTATCCTTGTATCCCAAACCCTCTACACCCGGCAGCATCCTGGTAAATCTCTTCTGAACCCTCTCCAGTTTAGTAATCTCCTTCCTGTAACAGGGCGACTAGAGCTGGACACAGTTCTCCAGACGAGGCCTCACCAAGGTCCTGTACAACCCCAACATGACGTCCCCAACTCCTGTACTCAAAGGTCTGAGCGATGAAGGAGGGTGCGCTAAATGCCTTTTTAACACCCACCCCACCCACCCACCCATGACAGTTTCAGTAAACAAAATGCCAAGGTGGGATTTGAACCTGCAGCCAGACAGCATTACCCCGGTTTAACGAGCTCAGCACCATCACTTATGCCACGGGGCCATCTCCCTAATTGCAACCAGAAAGTCTCCTCTCCATCATCCCACACTCCCTTCCCTCACTGTCCACTGCTAGTCCAGTGACTCATCATAGAGATGTACAGCACGGAAACAGACCCTTCGGTCCAACCCGTCCATGCCGACCCAGATATCCCAACCCAATCTAGTCCCACCTGCCAGCACTTGGCCCATATCCCTCCAAACCCTTCCTATTCATGTCCCCATCCAAATGCCTCTTAAATGTTGCAATTGTACCAGCCTGCACCACATCCTCTGGCAGCTCATTCCATACACGTACCACCCTCTGCATGAAATAGTGCCCCTTAGGGTCTCTTTTATATCTTTCCCCTCTCACCCTAAACCTATGCCCCTCAATTCTGGACTCCCCCCACCCCAGGGAAAAGACTTTGTCCATTTATCCTATCCATGCCCCTATAATTTTGTAAACCTCTATAAGGTCTCCCCTCAGCCTCTGACGCTCCAGGGAAAACAGCCCCAGCCTGTTCAGCCTCTCCCTGTAGCTCAAATCCTCCAACCCTGGCCAACATCCTTGTAAATCTTTTCTGAACCCTTTCAAGTTTCACAACATCTTTCCGATAGGAAGGAGACCAGAATTACACGCAATATTCCAACAGTGGCCTAACCAATGTCCTGTACAGCCGCAACATGACCCTCCCAAGTCCTGGACTCAATACTCTGACCAATAAAGGAAAGCATACCAAACGCTGCCTTCACTATCCTATCGACCTGCAACTCCACTTTCAAGGAGCTATGAACCTGCACTCCAAGGTCTCTTTGTTCAGGAACACTCCCCAGGACCTTCCCATTAAGTGTATAAGTCTGTTCTGATTTGCTTTCCCAAAATGCAGCACCTCGCATTTATCTGAATTAAACTCCATCTGCCACTTCTCAGCCCATTGGCCCATCTGGTCCAGATCCTGTTGTAATTGGAGGTAACCCTCTTCGCTGTCCACTACGCATCCAATTTTGGGGTCATCTGCAAACTTACTAACTGTACCTCTTATGCTCACATCCAAATCATTAATATAAATGACAAAAAGTAGAGGGCCCAGCACCGATCCTTGTGGCACTCCACTGGTCACAGGCCTCCAGTCTGAAAAACAACCCTCCACCACCACCCTCTGTCTTCTACCTTTGAGCCAGTTCTGTATCCAAATGGCTAGTTCTCCCTGTATTCCATGAGATCTAACCTTGCTCTCCAGTCTCCCATGGGGAACCTTGTCGAACGCCTTACTGAAGTCACATCCACCACTCTGCCCTCATCAATCCTCTTTGTTACTTCTTCAAAAAACTCCATCAAGTTTGTGAGACATGATTTCCCACACACACAGCCATGTTGGATGCACAGAAACAGACCCTTCAGTCCAATTGCTCCATGCTGACCCAGATTTTAATCTAGACCCATTTGCCCCAAGGCCCTTTTCCACGCTCCAACACCCTCTCACACCCCGTTCCCATTTACCTGGAGATAACCTGGGGGTCTGTGGTCGCTCGGCCATTGTATTGCTGGGAGGTGGCGGAGGAAGAGACCTTGTGAGAGGTCACGTACTCCAGACGGTCTTGCATCTCTCGGTTCTGCGTGGGAAGGTGGGAGTGGGAGAGAGAGAAAGGGGAGGCAGAAACCGTTAAGAGAAGGGAGCAGCGGGGGAAAAGAACGCTACGTTTGCCAAACCGGGAGCCCGAGGGAGCGTCTGAGGCGAGAGGGCGTTGCAGATTAGAGCCGTGTGGACGGGGATGTTCCTTCGGGAGAACCTTGTTCACCCTGAACGGTCAGCTCCCCAGAATCTCCAGCCCCTATCCCGAGGTCCCACACTCTCCTTCTCTCTCTCTCTCTCCCCCCCCCCACCCCAGGCATTCAGAGTTTCCCAAGACATTTTGGTTTGCATGCGGTGTTTCGTTCTGCTCTGACCGTTATCGGTCCGTGTCAGAGCGCCATGGTTTGGGAATCAGCGCCTTCCTGGCTGGCAATCAACTGTTCCCCCCACCCCCCCAAACAAAGTCCCCCATCCCCACTGTCTATCTTTGCTGTTGGAGGGTCAGTGCTGAGGGAGCGGGCACTGTCGGAGGGTCAGTGCTGAGGGAGCGGGCGCTGTCGAAGGGTCAGCGCTGTCGGAGGGTCAGTGCTGAGGGAGTTGGCACTGTTGGAGGGTCAGTGCTGAGGGAGCGGGTGCTATGGGAGGGTCAGTGCTGAGGGAGCGGGTGCTATGGGAGGGTCAGCGCTGAGGGAGCGGGCGCTGTCGAAGGGTCAGTGCTGAGGGAGTTGGCACTGTTGGAGGGTCAGTGCTGAGGGAGCGGGTGCTATGGGAGGGTCAGTGCTGAGGGAGCGGGTGCTGTCGGAGGGTCAGTGCTGAGGGAGTGGGTGCTGTGGGAGGGTCAGTGCTGAGGGTGCGGGCACTGTCAGAGGGTCAGTGCTGAGGGAGTGGGCACAGTCAGAGGGTCAGTGCTGAGGGAGTGGGCACAGTCAGAGGGTCAGTGCTGAGGGAGTGGGCACAGTCAGAGGGTCAGTGCTGAGGGAGTGGGCACAGTCAGAGGGTCAGTGCTGAGGGAGTGGGCACAGTCAGAGGGTCAGTGCTGAGGGAGTGGGCACAGTCAGAGGGTCAGTGCTGAGGGAGTGGGCACAGTCAGAGGGTCAGTGCTGAGGGAGAGGGCACTGTCGAAGGGTCAGTGCTGAGGGAGTGGGCGCTGTCGGAGGGTCAGTGCTGAGGGAGCGGGCGCTGTCGGAGGGTCAGTGCTGAGGGAGCGGGCGCTGTCGATCAGTGGGGAGCAATCCCAGTTTCTCCCAGTCTCCCCCTTCTCGGCTGAGCCCCCACAGATTCCTGTTCTGGGGAATTTCCATCATTGCGTCTGTCGGTGCCGTGATTCCATGTACCTCAGACTCCAGATGCTCCACACGCTCCTGTAGCTGCTGAATCAGCAGGTCCTTCTCCTCGATCTGAGTCCGGGAGCTCTGCATCTAGACAGAGAGAGAGAGAGACAAACAGGATCGCGGGGTTACAGATCCCTCCTCCATTCACCCGGCAACAAGGGAAGGGAACAAGACTCCCACAGGAGGGGGGGGGGAGGTCTTAGTTTTACATTCACTTGGATTATCAGGGCTGAGGGAGCGGGCACAGTCAGAGGGTCAGTGCTGAGGGAGCGGGTGCTGTGGGAGGGTCAGTGCTGAGGGAGTGGGTGCTGTCGGAGGGTCAGTGCTGTGGGAGGGTCAGTGCTGAGGGAGTGGGTGCTGTGGGTCAGTGCTGAGGGAGTGGGCACAGTCAGAGGGTCAGTGCTGAGGGAGTGGGCGCAGTCAGAGGGTTAGTGCTGAGGGAGCGGGTGCTGTGGGAGGGTCAGTGCTGAGGGAGTGGGCACTGTGGGAGAGTCAGTGCTGAGGGAGTGGGCACTGTCGGAGGGTCAGTGCTGAGGGAGCGGGCACAGTCAGAGGGTCAGTGCTGAGGGAGTGGGTGCTGTGGGAGGGTCAGTGCTGAGGGAGCAGGCGCAGTCAGAGGGTCAGTGCTGAGGGAGAGGGCACTGTCGGAGGGTCAGTGCTGAGGGAGCGGGCGTAGTGAGAGGGTCAGTGCTGAGGGAGCGGGCGTAGTGAGAGGGTCAGTGCTGAGGGAGTGAGCACAGTCAGAGGGTTAGTGCAAAGGGAGCGGGCACAGTCAGAGGGTCAGTGCTGAGGGAGCGGGCGCTGTCGGAGGGTCAGTGCTGAGGGAGCGGGCGCTGTCGGAGGGTCAGTGCTGAGGGAGCGGGCGCTGTCGGAGGGTCAGTGCTGAGGGAGTGGGCGCTGTCGGAGGGTCAGTGCTGAGGGAGCGGGCGCAGTCGGAGGGTCAGTGCTGAGGGAGCGGGCGCTGTCGGAGGGTCAGTGCACAGCTCCAAACCCTGGGCTATCCCAGAGTGTGGAGTAGGCTGGAGGGGTATCAGACTGTCCGACCCTGCCTGGGTATATGACAGAAAGAGAGAAAAACAGTTTGGGGGGGGCGGTGGAGGGAAGAGAGAGTGAGACATGTGGAGGTGGGAGAAAGGGAGGGAAAGAAATAGGGTGCGGGAATGAAGAGAGAGAGAGAGAGAGAGAGAAAAACACAAACAGAGAGAGAGAGGAAGGTGGAGAGGGGGATAAGATTCACAGACGGGGAGAGCGAGAGGAGATACAAAGAGCAGGACAGAGCAGTGAGAGAGAGATGGAGAGGGGGGATCGAGAGAGATGGGAGGGGGGCAATGGAGAGAGAGAGAGAGATTAAACAGTTCAGAAAGAGAGAGAGAGAGAGAGGGTTGAGGGGAGGAGAAAGACAGACAGAAGAGAGCGAAGTCAGGTGGGGAAGAGGGAGAAGGGAGAAACACAGATGGAGGGGAAACACAAATAAAGGAACAGAGAGGTACACACAGAGGGAGGGAGGGAGAGGGTTGAGGGAGAGAAAGACAGACACAGAGAACGAAGTAGGGGTGGGGAAGAGAGAGAAGGAGAAACACAGATGGAGGAATGAAGGAACAGAGAGGTACACACAGAGGGAGGGAGGGAGAGGGTTGTGCGTACAGCTGCGAGACAGACTCCCACCCACCTGCTCGATCATTTGCCTGACTTTCCTCTGCTGGCTCTTCAGCATATCATTGAGGTGACAGATCTTCTCCCTCAGGTTCTCGGCTTCTTTCTCCAGCTGCAACACCCTGGGAAAAGGAGGGGGGAAGCAGGTTAGTGGGAACACCCAGGCGGGAGGGAAGCGGGAGAGTGCGTTCAAACGGTGCCAACCATCTACCCTGGGAGAGCGCGAGGGCTGGAGATCAGAGTCCAAACGTGCAGCCTGATGAAGGGCTTATGCCTGAAACGTCGAACCTCCCGCCCCCTCAGATGCTGCCTGACCGGCTGTGCTTTTCCAGCACACCCCCCCCCCCCCCCACCATCTATCCTGTCAGCTCAAGCGAGGGAGTCCGGCTGAGACCTTTCAGAGTGAGATTGCACTTGACACAGCACACAGTGCAAAACTTACACACAAACTCAGAGTCCCTATGTTGTGCAGGCAGACCACTCGGCCCATCGAATCTACACTGACACCCCTGAAGAGCATCCCACCCAGATCCATTCCCCTTACCCTTATTCCCCATAACCCTGCATTTCCCCATGGCCAATCCACTCTAACCTACACATCCCCTGGGCACTATGGGACAATTTAGCATGGCCAATCCACCCGAACCTGCACATCCCTGGGCACTATGGGACAATTTAGCATGGCCAATCCACCCTAACCTGCACATCCCTGGGGCACTACGGGACAATTTAGCATGGCCATCCACCCTAACCTGTACATCCCTGGGCACTACGGGACAATTTAGCATGGCCAATCCACCCTAACCTGCACATCCCTGGGGCACTACGGGACAATTTAGCATGGCCAATCCACCCTAACCTGCACATCCCTGGACACTATGGGACAATTTAGCATGGCCAATCCACCCTAACCTGCACATCCCTGGGGCACTACGGGACAATTTAGCATGGCCAATCCACCCTAACCCTGCACATCCCTGGACACTATGGGACAATTTAGCATGGCCAATCCACCCTAACCTGCACATCCCTGGGCACTATGGGACAATTTAGCATGGCCAATCCACCCTAACCTGCACATCCCTGGGCACTGTGGGACAATTTAGCATGACCAATCCACCCTAACCTGCACATCCCTGGACACTATGGGACAATTTAGCATGGCCCAATCCACCCTAACCTACACATCCCTGGGCACTATGGGACAATTTAGCATGGCCAATCCACCCTAACCTGCACATCCCTGGGCACTATGGGACAATTTAGCATGGCCAATCCACCCTAACCTGCACATCCCTGGGCACTGTGGGACAATTTAGCATGACCAATCCACCCTAACCTGCACATCCCCTGGGGCACTATGGGGACAATTTAGCATGGCCAACCCACCCTAACCTGCGAATCTTTTGGACTGTGGGAGGAAATCAGAGCACCCGGAGGGAACCCACACAGACACGGGGAGTATGTGCAAACTCCACACAGTCAGTCGCCAGAGGACGGAATCAAACCCGGGTGTCTGGCACCGTTGAGGCAGCGGTGCTAACCAGTGAACCACCGTACTGCCTCTCTTGAACCACTGGAGTCCCTGTGCCCCCCTGTAGGTAGACCCACAGTGCCATTAGGGAGGGCGTGCCAGGACTCTGGCCTTGTAGGAAAGGCCGATACGTCCCCAAGTTGGGATGGGGGGAGGGGCTCGGAGAGGAACCTGCAGGGGGTGGTGTCCCCATCTACCCACTGCCCCTTGCTTTTCCGGATGGAAGCGGTTGCGGGTTTGGACGGTGTAGCCTGAGGATTTGAGTGAATTTCTGCCGCGTGTCTTGCTAATGGTGCACTGCTGAGCTAGGACGCAGGTCAGAGGTGATCTCGCGGACTGGTGGGACAAGGCAGAGAGCTGGCTGCCCTGGCTCACCCTTCAGCACCTCCTGCTGGAGAGCGCTTGCAAGCACAGCAGCACTGCATTGCCCGAGGAGAATTGGGTGGGGGCCGTTGGTCCCACTGCATTCGGGTAGCACCCCTTCCTACCTGTGTTGGTCGGTCTTGCCCGCTGCGATTCTGCGCCCTCATCTCTTCCAACTGGCGCTCGTTCTCGGTCATCCTCCCTGCCAGCACCGGTGTTCCTGTCAACGGGAACGGAGCGAGGCCGTTAAAATCCAGATTCAACTGGTTTTTCTGCTCGCTTCTCCCCCAGCGCCTCTCCCCTTCCCCCTCGAAGGGCCCCCCCCCCCCC
>NW_027310779.1:0-47689 GCF_047496795.1 Chiloscyllium punctatum | reverse complement strand
CACCGTGCCCAGTTCCCCGGTCTCTCCCCTCGGAGCACCGTGCCCAGTTCCCCGGTCTCTCTCCCCTCGGTCACTCGGAGCACCGTGCCCAGTTCCCCGGTCTCTCCCCTTGGAGCACCGTGCCCAGTTCCCCGGTCTCTCCCCTTGGATCACCGTGCCCAGTTCCCCGGTCTCTCCCCTCGGAGCACCGTGCCCAGTTCCCCGGTCTCTCCCCCTCGGAGCACCGTGCCCAGTTCCCCGGTCTCTCTCCCCTCGGTCACTCGGAGCACCGTGCCCAGTTCCCCGGTCTCTCCCCTTGGATCACCGTGCCCAGTTCCCCGGTCTCTCCCCTCGGAGCACCGTGCCCAGTTCCCCGGTCTCTCTCCCCTCGGTCACTCGGAGCACCGTGCCCAGTTCCCCGGTCTCTCTCCCCTCGGAGCACCGTGCCCAGTTCCCCGGTCTCTCTCCCCTCGGAGCACCGTGCCCAGTTCCCCGGTCTCTCCCCCTCGGAGCACCGTGCCCAGTTCCCCCGTCTCTCCCCTCGGTCACTCGGAGCACCGTGCCCAGTTCCCCGGTCTCTCCCCTCAGAGCATCGTGCCCAGTTCCCCGGTCTCTCCCCCTCGGAGCACCGTGCCCAGTTCCCCGGTCTCTCCCCTCGGAGCACCGTGCCCAGTTCCCCGGTCTCTCTCCCCTCGGTCACTCGGAGCACCGTGCCCAGTTCCCCGGTCTCTCCCCTCGGTCACTCGGAGCACCGTGCCCAGTTCCCCGGTCTCTCCCCTCAGAGCACCGTGCCCAGTTCCCCGGTCTCTCCCCTCGGTCACTCGGAGCACCGTGCCCAGTTCCCCGGTCTCTCCCCTCAGAGCACCGTGCACAGTTCCCCGGTCTCTCCCCCTCGGAGCACCGTGCCCACTTCCCCGGTCTCTCTCCCCTCGGTCACTCGGAGCACCGTGCCCAGTTCCCCGGTCTCTCCCCTTGGAGCACCGTGCCCAGTTCCCCGGTCTCTCCCCTCGGAGCACCGTGCCCAGTTCCCCGGTCTCTCCCCCTCGGTCACTCGGAGCACCGTGCCCAGTTCCCCGGTCTCTCCCCCTCGGAGCACCGTGCCCAGTTCCCCGGTCTCTCCCCCTCGGAGCACCGTGCCCGGTTCCCCGATCTCTCCCCTCGGAGCACCGTGCGCAGTTCCCCGGTCTCTCCCCTCGGAGCACCGTGCCCAGTTCCCCGGTCTCGACCCTCAGTCACTCGGAGCACCGTGCGCAGTTCCCCGGTCTCTCCCCTCGGTCACTCGGAGCACCGTGCCCAATTCCCCGGTCTCTCCCCTCGGAGCACCGTGCCCAGTTCCCCGGTCTCTCTCCCCTCGGTCACTTGGAGCACCGTGCCCAGTTCCCCGGTCTCTCCCCTTGGTGCACCGTGCCCAGTTCCCCGGTCTCTCCCCTCGGAGCACCGTGCCCAGTTCCCCGGTCTCCCCTCGGAGCACCGTGCGCAGTTCCCCGGTCTCTCCCCTCGGAGCACCGTGCCCAGTTCCCCGGTCTCCCCTCGGAGCACCGCGCCCAGTTCCCCGGTCTCTCCCCTCGGTCACTCGGAGCACCGTGCCCAGTTCCCCAGTCTCTCCCCTCGGAGCACCGTGCCCAGTTCCCCGGTCTCTCCCCTCGGAGCACCGTGCCCTGTTCCCCGGTCTCTCGGGGCACCGTGCCCAGTTCCCCGGTCTCTCCCCTCGGAGCACCGTGCCCAGTTCCCCGGTCTCTCCCCCTCGGTCACTCGGAGCACCGTGCACAGTTCCCCGGTCTCTCCCCTCGGAGCACCGTGCCCAGTTCCCCGGTCTCTCTCCCCTCGGTCACTCGGAGCACCGTGCCCAGTTCCCCGGTCTCTCTCACCTCGGTCACTCGGAGCACCGTGCCAGTTCCCCGGTCTCTCCCCTTGGAGCACCGTGCCCAGTTCCCCGGTCTCTCCCCTCGGAGCACCGTGCCCAGTTCCCCGGTCTCCCCTCGGAGCACCGTGCCCAGTTCCCCGGTCTCTCCCCTCGGTCACTCGGAGCACCGTGCCCAGTTCCCCGGTCTCTCCCCTCGGAGCACCGTGCCCAGTTCCCCGGTCTCTCTCCCCTCGGTCACTTGGAGCACCGTGCCCAGTTCCCCGGTCTCTCCCCTTGGTGCACCGTGCCCAGTTCCCCGGTCTCTCCCCTCGGAGCACCGTGCCCAGTTCCCCGGTCTCCCCTCGGAGCACCGTGCCCAGTTCCCCGGTCTCTCCCCCTCGGAGCACCGCGCCCAGTTCCCCGGTCTCTCCCCTCGGTCACTCGGAGCACCGTGCCCAGTTCCCCAGTCTCTCCCCTCGGAGCACCGTGCCCAGTTCCCCGGTCTCTCCCCTCGGAGCACCGTGCCCAGTTCCCCGGTCTCTCGGGGCACCGTGCCCAGTTCCCCGGTCTCTCCCCTCGGAGCACCGTGCGCAGTCCCCTGGTCTCTCCCCTCGGTCACTCGGTGCACCGTGCACAGTTCCCCGGTCTCTCCCCTCGGAGCACCGTGCCCAGTTCCCCGGTCTCTCCCCCTCGGTCACTCGGAGCACCGTGCCCAGTTCCCCGGTCTCTCCCCCTCGGAGCACCGTGCCCAGTTCCCCGGTCTCTCCCCCTCGGAGCACCGTGCCCGGTTCCCCGATCTCTCCCCTCGGAGCACCGTGCGCAGTTCCCCGGTCTCTCCCCTCGGAGCACCGTGCCCAGTTCCCCGGTCTCGACCCTCAGTCACTCGGAGCACCGTGCCCAGTTCCCCGGTCTTTCCCCTCGGTCACTCGGAGCACCGTGCCCAGTTCCCCGGTCTCTCCCCCTCGGAGCACCGTGCCCAGTTCCCCGGTCTCTCCCCCTCGGAGCACCGTGCCCAGTTCCCCGGTCTCTCCCCTCGGTCACTCGGAGCACCGTGCCCAGTTCCCCGGTCGCTCCCCTCGGAGCACCGTGCACAGTTCCCCGGTCTCTCCCTCGGAGCACCGTGCCCAGTTCCCCCGTCTCTCCCCTCGGTCACTCGGAACACCGTGCCCAGTTCCCCGGTCTCTCCCCTCGGAGCACCGTGCCCAGTTCCCCGGTCTCTCTCCCCTCGGTCACTCGGAGCACCGTGCCCAGTTCCCCGGTCTCTCCCCTTGGAGCACCGTGCCCAGTTCCCCGGTCTCTCCCCTTGGATCACCGTGCCCAGTTCCCCGGTCTCTCCCCTCGGAGCACCGTGCCCAGTTCCCCGGTCTCTCCCCCTCGGAGCACCGTGCCCAGTTCCCCGGTCTCTCTCCCCTCGGTCACTCGGAGCACCGTGCCCAGTTCCCCGGTCTCTCTCCCCTCGGAGCACCGTGCCCAGTTCCCCGGTCTCTCTCCCCTCGGAGCACCGTGCCCAGTTCCCCGGTCTCTCCCCCTCGGTCACTCGGAGCACCGTGCCCAGTTCCCCGGTCTCTCCCCTCAGAGCACCGTGCCCAGTTCCCCGGTCTCTCCCCCTCGGAGCACCGTGCCCAGTTCCCCGGTCTCTCCCTCGGAGCACCGTGCCAGTTCCCCGGTCTCTCTCCCCTCGGTCACTCGGAGCACCGTGCCCAGTTCCCCGGTCCCTCCCCTCGGTCACTCGGAGCACCGTGCCCAGTTCCCCGGTCTCTCCCCTCAGAGCACCGTGCCCAGTTCCCCGGTCTCTCCCCTCGGAGCACCGTGCCCAGTTCCCCGGTCTCTCCCCTTGGAGCACCGTGCCCAGTTCCCCGGTCTCTCCCCTCGGAGCACCGTGCCCAGTTCCCCGGTCTCTCCCCCTCGGTCACTCGGAGCACCGTGCCCAGTTCCCCGGTCTCTCCCCCTCGGAGCACCGTGCCCAGTTCCCCGGTCTCTCCCCCTCGGAGCACCGTGCCCGGTTCCCCGATCTCTCCCCTCGGAGCACCGTGCGCAGTTCCCCGGTCTCTCCCCTCGGAGCACCGTGCCCAGTTCCCCGGTCTCGACCCTCAGTCACTCGGAGCACCGTGCGCAGTTCCCCGGTCTCTCCCCTCGGTCACTCGGAGCACCGTGCCCAGTTCCCCGGTCTCTCCCCTCGGAGCACCGTGCCCAGTTCCCCGGTCTCTCCCCTCGGAGCACCGTGCCCTGTTCCCCGGTCTCTCGGGGCACCGTGCCCAGTTCCCCGGTCTCTCCCCTCGGAGCACCGTGCGCAGTCCCCTGGTCTCTCCCCTCGGAGCACCGTGCCCAGTTCCCCGGTCTCTCCCCTCGGAGCACCGTGCCCAGTTCCCCGGTCTCTCCCCCTCGGTCACTCGGAGCACCGTGCACAGTTCCCCGGTCTCTCCCCTCGGAGCACCGTGCCCAGTTCCCCGGTCTCTCCCCCTCGGTCACTCGGAGCACCGTGCCCAGTTCCCCGGTCTCTCCCCCTCGGAGCACCGTGCCCAGTTCCCCGGTCTCTCCCCCTCGGAGCACCGTGCCCGGTTCCCCGATCTCTCCCCTCGGAGCACCGTGCGCAGTTCCCCGGTCTCTCCCCTCGGAGCACCGTGCCCAGTTCCCCGGTCTCGACCCTCAGTCACTCGGAGCACCGTGCGCAGTTCCCCGGTCTTTCCCCTCGGTCACTTGGAGCACCGTGCCCAGTTCCCCGGTCTTTCCCCTCGGTCACTCGGAGCACCGTGCCCAGTTCCCCGGTCTCTCCCCCTCGGAGCACCGTGCCCAGTTCCCCGGTCTCTTCCCTCGGTCACTCGGAGCACCGTGCCCAGTTCCCCGGTCTCTCCCCTTGGAGCACCGTGCCCAGTTCCCCGGTCTCTCCCCTTGGATCACCGTGCCCAGTTCCCCGGTCTCTCCCCTCGGAGCACCGTGCCCAGTTCCCCGGTCTCTCCCCTCGGAGCACCGTGCCCAGTTCCCCGGTCTCTCTCCCCTCGGTCACTCGGAGCACCGTGCCCAGTTCCCCGGTCTCTCCCCCTCGGAGCACCGTGCCCAGTTCCCCGGTCTCTCCCCTCGGAGCACCGTGCCCAGTTCCCCGGTCTCTCCCCTCGGAGCACCGTGCCCAGTTCCCCGGTCTCTCCACTCGGTCACTCGGAGCACCGTGCCCAGTTCCCCGGTCTCTCCCCCTCGGAGCACCGTGCCCAGTTCCCCCGTCTCTCCCCTCGGTCACTCGGAGCACCGTGCCCAGTTCCCCCGTCTCTCCCCTCGGTCACTCGGAGCACCGTGCCCAGTTCCCCGGTCTCTCCCCCTCGGAGCACCGTGCCCAGTTCCCCGGTCTCTCCCCTCGGAGCACCGTGCCCAGTTCCCCGGTCTCTCTCCCCTCGGTCACTCGGAGCACCGTGCCCAGTTCCCCGGTCTCTCCCCTCGGTCACTCGGAGCACCGTGCCCAGTTCCCCGGTCTCTCCCCTCAGAGCACCGTGCGCAGTTCCCCGGTCTCTCCCCTCGGAGCACCGTGCCCAGTTCCCCGATCTCTCCCCTCGGAGCACCGTGCCCAGTTCCCCGGTCTCTCCCCCTCGGAGCACCGTGCCCACTTCCCCGGTCTCTCTCCCCTCGGTCACTCGGAGCACCGTGCCCAGTTCCCCGGTCTCCCCTCGGAGCACCGTGCCCAGTTCCCCGGTCTCCCCTCGGAGCACCGTGCCCAGTTCCCCGGTCTCTCCCCTCGGTCACTCGGAGCACCGTGCCCAGTTCCCCGGTCTCTCCCCCTCGGAGCACCGTGCCCAGTTCCCCGGTCTCTCCCCTCGGAGCACCGTGCCCAGTTCCCCGGTCTCCCCTCGGAGCACCGTGCCCAGTTCCCCGGTCTCTCCCCTCGGTCACTCGGAGCACCGTGCCCAGTTCCCCGGTCTCTCCCCTCGGAGCACCGTGCCCAGTTCCCCGGTCTCTCCCCCTCGGTCACTCGGAGCACCGTGCACAGTTCCCCGGTCTCTCCCCTCGGAGCACCGTGCCCAGTTCCCCGGTCTCTCCCCCTCGGTCACTCGGAGCACCGTGCCCAGTTCCCCGGTCTCTCCCCCTCGGAGCACCGTGCCCGGTTCCCCGATCTCTCCCCTCGGAGCACCGTGCGCAGTTCCCCGGTCTCTCCCCTCGGAGCACCGTGCCCAGTTCCCCGGTCTCGACCCTCAGTCACTCGGAGCACCGTGCGCAGTTCCCCGGTCTCTCCCCTCGGTCACTCGGAGCACCGTGCCCAGTTCCCGGTCTCTCCCCACGGAGCACCGTGCGCAGTTCCCCGGTCTCTCCCCTCGGTCACTCGGAGCACCGTGCCCAGTTCCCCGGTCTCTCCCCTCGGAGCACCGTGCCCAGTTCCCCCGTCTCTCCCCTCGGTCACTCGGAGCACCGTGCCCAGTTCCCCGGTCTCTCCCTCAGAGCATCGTGCCCAGTTCCCCGGTCTCTCCCCCTCGGAGCACCGTGCCCAGTTCCCCGGTCTCTCCCCTCGGAGCACCGTGCCCAGTTCCCCGGTCTCTCTCCCCTCGGTCACTCGGAGCACCGTGCCCAGTTCCCCGGTCTCTCCCCTCGGTCACTCGGAGCACCGTGCCCAGTTCCCCGGTCTCTCCCCTCAGAGCACCGTGCCCAGTTCCCCGGTCTCTCCCCCTCGGAGCACCGTGCCCACTTCCCCGGTCTCTCTCCCCTCGGTCACTCGGAGCACCGTGCCCAGTTCCCCGGTCTCTCCCCTTGGAGCACCGTGCCCAGTTCCCCGGTCTCTCCCCTCGGAGCACCGTGCCCAGTTCCCCGGTCTCTCCCCCTCGGTCACTCGGAGCACCGTGCCCAGTTCCCCGGTCTCTCCCCCTCGGAGCACCGTGCCCAGTTCCCCGGTCTCTCCCCCTCGGAGCACCGTGCCCGGTTCCCCGATCTCTCCCCTCGGAGCACCGTGCGCAGTTCCCCGGTCTCTCCCCTCGGAGCACCGTGCCCAGTTCCCCGGTCTCGACCCTCAGTCACTCGGAGCACCGTGCGCAGTTCCCCGGTCTCTCCCCTCGGTCACTCGGAGCACCGTGCCCAATTCCCCGGTCTCTCCCCTCGGAGCACCGTGCCCAGTTCCCCGGTCTCTCTCCCCTCGGTCACTTGGAGCACCGTGCCCAGTTCCCCGGTCTCTCCCCTTGGTGCACCGTGCCCAGTTCCCCGGTCTCTCCCCTCAGAGCACCGTGCGCAGTTCCCCGGTCTCTCCCCTCGGAGCACCGTGCCCAGTTCCCCGATCTCTCCCCTCGGAGCACCGTGCCCAGTTCCCCGGTCTCTCCCCCTCGGAGCACCGTGCCCACTTCCCCGGTCTCTCTCCCCTCGGTCACTCGGAGCACCGTGCCCAGTTCCCCGGTCTCCCCTCGGAGCACCGTGCCCAGTTCCCCGGTCTCCCCTCGGAGCACCGTGCCCAGTTCCCCGGTCTCTCCCCTCGGTCACTCGGAGCACCGTGCCCAGTTCCCCGGTCTCTCCCCCTCGGAGCACCGTGCCCAGTTCCCCGGTCTCTCCCCTCGGAGCACCGTGCCCAGTTCCCCGGTCTCCCCTCGGAGCACCGTGCCCAGTTCCCCGGTCTCTCCCCTCGGTCACTCGGAGCACCGTGCCCAGTTCCCCGGTCTCTCCCCTCGGAGCACCGTGCCCAGTTCCCCGGTCTCTCCCCCTCGGTCACTCGGAGCACCGTGCACAGTTCCCCGGTCTCTCCCCTCGGAGCACCGTGCCCAGTTCCCCGGTCTCTCCCCCTCGGTCACTCGGAGCACCGTGCCCAGTTCCCCGGTCTCTCCCCCTCGGAGCACCGTGCCCGGTTCCCCGATCTCTCCCCTCGGAGCACCGTGCGCAGTTCCCCGGTCTCTCCCCTCGGAGCACCGTGCCCAGTTCCCCGGTCTCGACCCTCAGTCACTCGGTGCACCGTGCGCAGTTCCCCGGTCTCTCCCCTCGGTCACTCGGAGCACCGTGCCCAGTTCCCCGATCTCTCCCCTCGGAGCACCGTGCGCAGTTCCCCGGTCTCTCCCCTCGGAGCACCGTGCCCAGTTCCCCGGTCTCGACCCTCAGTCACTCGGTGCACCGTGCGCAGTTCCCCGGTCTCTCCCCTCGGTCACTCGGAGCACCGTGCCCAGTTCCCCGGTCTCTCCCCACGGAGCACCGTGCGCAGTTCCCCGGTCTCTCCCCTCGGTCACTCGGAGCACCGTGCCCAGTTCCCCGGTCTCTCCCCCTCGGAGCACCGTGCCCAGTTCCCCCGTCTCTCCCCTCGGTCACTCGGAGCACCGTGCCCAGTTCCCCGGTCTCTCCCCTCAGAGCATCGTGCCCAGTTCCCCGGTCTCTCCCCCTCGGAGCACCGTGCCCAGTTCCCCGGTCTCTCCCCTCGGAGCACCGTGCCCAGTTCCCCGGTCTCTCTCCCCTCGGTCACTCGGAGCACCGTGCCCAGTTCCCCGGTCTCTCCCCTCGGTCACTCGGAGCACCGTGCCCAGTTCCCCGGTCTCTCCCCTCAGAGCAGCGTGCCCAGTTCCCCGGTCTCTCCCCTCGGTCACTCGGAGCACCGTGCCCAGTTCCCCGGTCTCTCCCCTCAGAGCACCGTGCCCAGTTCCCAGGTCTCTCCCCCTCGGAGCACCGTGCCCTCTTCCCCGGTCTCTCTCCCCTCGGTCACTCGGAGCACCGTGCCCAGTTCCCCGGTCTCTCCCCTTGGAGCACCGTGCCCAGTTCCCCGGTCTCTCCCCTCGGAGCACCGCGCCCAGTTCCCCGGTCTCTCCCCCTCGGTCACTCGGAGCACCGTGCCCAGTTCCCCGGTCTCTCCCCCTCGGAGCACCGTGCCCAGTTCCCCGGTCTCTCCCCCTCGGAGCACCGTGCCCGGTTCCCCGATCTCTCCCCTCGGAGCACCGTGCGCAGTTCCCCGGTCTCTCCCCTCGGAGCACCGTGCCCAGTTCCCCGGTCTCGACCCTCAGTCACTCGGAGCACCGTGCGCAGTTCCCCGGTCTCTCCCCTCGGTCACTCGGAGCACCGTGCCCAATTCCCCGGTCTCTCCCCTCGGAGCACCGTGCCCAGTTCCCCGGTCTCTCTCCCCTCGGTCACTTGGAGCACCGTGCCCAGTTCCCCAGTCTCTCCCCTCGGAGCACCGTGCCCAGTTCCCCGGTCTCTCCCCTTGGTGCACCGTGCCCAGTTCCCCGGTCTCTCCCCTCGGAGCACCGTGCCCAGTTCCCCGGTCTCCCCTCGGAGCACCGTGCGCAGTTCCCCGGTCTCTCCCCTCGGAGCACCGTGCCCAGTTCCCCGGTCTCCCCTCGGAGCACCGCGCCCAGTTCCCCGGTCTCTCCCCTCGGTCACTCGGAGCACCGTGCCCAGTTCCCCAGTCTCTCCCCTCGGAGCACCGTGCCCAGTTCCCCGGTCTCTCCCCTCGGAGCACCGTGCCCTGTTCCCCGGTCTCTCGGGGCACCGTGCCCAGTTCCCCGGTCTCTCCCCTCGGAGCACCGTGCGCAGTCCCCTGGTCTCTCCCCTCGGTCACTCGGAGCACCGTGCCCAGTTCCCCGGTCTCTCCCCTCGGAGCACCGTGCCCAGTTCCCCGGTCTCTCGCCCTCGGTCACTCGGAGCACCGTGCACAGTTCCCCGGTCTCTCCCCTCGGAGCACCGTGCCCAGTTCCCCGGTCTCTCTCCCCTCGGTCACTCGGAGCACCGTGCCCAGTTCCCCGGTCTCTCTCACCTCGGTCACTCGGAGCACCGTGCCCAGTTCCCCGGTCTCTCCCCTTGGAGCACCGTGCCCAGTTCCCCGGTCTCTCCCCTCGGAGCACCGTGCCCAGTTCCCCGGTCTCCCCTCGGAGCACCGTGCCCAGTTCCCCGGTCTCTCCCCTCGGTCACTCGGAGCACCGTGCCCAGTTCCCCGGTCTCTCCCCTCGGAGCACCGTGCCCAGTTCCCCGGTCTCTCTCCCCTCGGTCACTTGGAGCACCGTGCCCAGTTTCCCGGTCTCTCCCCTTGGTGCACCGTGCCCAGTTCCCCGGTCTCTCCCCTCGGAGCACCGTGCCCAGTTCCCCGGTCTCCCCTCGGAGCACCGTGCCCAGTTCCCCGGTCTCTCCCCCTCGGAGCACCGCGCCCAGTTCCCCGGTCTCTCCCCTCGGTCACTCGGAGCACCGTGCCCAGTTCCCCAGTCTCTCCCCTCGGAGCACCGTGCCCAGTTCCCCGGTCTCTCCCCTCGGAGCACCGTGCCCAGTTCCCCGGTCTCTCGGGGCACCGTGCCCAGTTCCCCGGTCTCTCCCCTCGGAGCACCGTGCCCAGTTCCCCGGTCTCTCCCCTCGGAGCACCGTGCCCAGTTCCCCGGTCTCTCTCCCCTCGGTCACTTGGAGCACCGTGCCCAGTTCCCCGGTCTCTCCCCTTGGTGCACCGTGCCCAGTTCCCCGGTCTCTCCCCTCGGAGCACCGTGCCCAGTTCCCCGGTCTCCCCTCGGAGCACCGTGCCCAGTTCCCCGGTCTCTCCCCCTCGGAGCACCGCGCCCAGTTCCCCGGTCTCTCCCCTCGGTCACTCGGAGCACCGTGCCCAGTTCCCCGGTCGCTCCCCTCGGAGCACCGTGCACAGTTCCCCGGTCTCTCCCCTCGGAGCACCGTGCCCAGTTCCCCCGTCTCTCCCCTCGGTCACTCGGAACACCGTGCCCAGTTCCCCGGTCTCTCCCCTCGGAGCACCGTGCCCAGTTCCCCGGTCTCTCCCCTTGGAGCACCGTGCCCAGTTCCCCGGTCTCTCCCCTTGGATCACCGTGCCCAGTTCCCCGGTCTCTCCCCTCGGAGCACCGTGCCCAGTTCCCCGGTCTCTCCCCCTCGGAGCACCGTGCCCAGTTCCCCGGTCTCTCTCCCCTCGGTCACTCGGAGCACCGTGCCCAGTTCCCCGGTCTCTCTCCCCTCGGAGCACCGTGCCCAGTTCCCCGGTCTCTCTCCCCTCGGAGCACCGTGCCCAGTTCCCCGGTCTCTCCCCCTCGGTCACTCGGAGCACCGTGCCCAGTTCCCCGGTCTCTCCCCTCAGAGCACCGTGCCCAGTTCCCCGGTCTCTCCCCCTCGGAGCACCGTGCCCAGTTCCCCGGTCTCTCCCCTCGGAGCACCGTGCCCAGTTCCCCGGTCTCTCTCCCCTCGGTCACTCGGAGCACCGTGCCCAGTTCCCTGGTCCCTCCACTCGGTCACTCGGAGCACCGTGACCAGTTCCCCGGTCTCTCCCCTCAGAGCACCGTGCCCAGTTCCCCGGTCTCTCCCCTCGGAGCACCGTGCCCAGTTCCCCGGTCTCTCCCCTCGGAGCACCGTGCCCAGTTCCCCGGTCTCTCCCCTCGGAGCACCGTGCCCAGTTCCCCGGTCTCTCCCCCTCGGTCACTCGGAGCACCGTGCCCAGTTCCCCGGTCTCTCCCCCTCGGAGCACCGTGCCCAGTTCCCCGGTCTCTCCCCCTCGGAGCACCGTGCGCAGTTCCCCGGTCTCTCCCCTCGGAGCACCGTGCCCAGTTCCCCGGTCTCGACCCTCAGTCACTCGGAGCACCGTGCGCAGTTCCCCGGTCTCTCCCCTCGGTCACTCGGAGCACCGTGCCCAGTTCCCCGGTCTCTCCCCTCGGAGCACCGTGCCCAGTTCCCCGGTCTCTCTCCCCTCGGTCACTTGGAGCACCGTGCCCAGTTCCCCGGTCTCTCCCCTTGGTGCACCGTGCCCAGTTCCCCGGTCTCTCCCCTCGGAGCACCGTGCCCAGTTCCCCGGTCTCCCCTCGGAGCACCGTGCCCAGTTCCCCGGTCTCTCCCCCTCGGAGCACCGCGCCCAGTTCCCCGGTCTCTCCCCTCGGTCACTCGGAGCACCGTGCCCAGTTCCCCAGTCTCTCCCCTCGGAGCACCGTGCCCAGTTCCCCGGTCTCTCCCCTCGGAGCACCGTGCCCTGTTCCCCGGTCTCTCGGGGCACCGTGCCCAGTTCCCCGGTCTCTCCCCTCGGAGCACCGTGCGCAGTCCCCTGGTCTCTCCCCTCGGAGCACCGTGCCCAGTTCCCCGGTCTCTCCCCTCGGAGCACCGTGCCCAGTTCCCCGGTCTCTCCCCCTCGGTCACTCGGAGCACCGTGCACAGTTCCCCGGTCTCTCCCCTCGGAGCACCGTGCCCAGTTCCCCGGTCTCTCCCCCTCGGTCACTCGGAGCACCGTGCCCAGTTCCCCGGTCTCTCCCCCTCGGAGCACCGTGCCCAGTTCCCCGGTCTCTCCCCCTCGGAGCACCGTGCCCGGTTCCCCGATCTCTCCCCTCGGAGCACCGTGCGCAGTTCCCCGGTCTCTCCCCTCGGAGCACCGTGCCCAGTTCCCCGGTCTCGACCCTCAGTCACTCGGAGCACCGTGCGCAGTTCCCCGGTCTTTCCCCTCGGTCACTTGGAGCACCGTGCCCAGTTCCCCGGTCTTTCCCCTCGGTCACTCGGAGCACCGTGCCCAGTTCCCCGGTCTCTCCCCCTCGGAGCACCGTGCCCAGTTCCCCGGTCTCTCCCCCTCGGAGCACCGTGCCCAGTTCCCCGGTCTCTTCCCTCGGTCACTCGGAGCACCGTGCCCAGTTCCCCGGTCTCTCCCCTTGGAGCACCGTGCCCAGTTCCCCGGTCTCTCCCCTTGGATCACCGTGCCCAGTTCCCCGGTCTCTCCCCTCGGAGCACCGTGCCCAGTTCCCCGGTCTCTCCCCCTCGGAGCACCGTGCCCAGTTCCCCGGTCTCTCTCCCCTCGGTCACTCGGAGCACCGTGCCCAGTTCCCCGGTCTCCCCTCGGAGCACCGTGCCCAGTTCCCCGGTCTCCCCTCGGAGCACCGTGCCCAGTTCCCCGGTCTCTCCCCTCGGTCACTCGGAGCACCGTGCCCAGTTCCCCGGTCTCTCCCCCTCGGAGCACCGTGCCCAGTTCCCCGGTCTCTCCCCTCGGAGCACCGTGCCCAGTTCCCCGGTCTCCCCTCGGAGCACCGTGCCCAGTTCCCCGGTCTCTCCCCTCGGTCACTCGGAGCACCGTGCCCAGTTCCCCGGTCTCTCCCCTCGGAGCACCGTGCCCAGTTCCCCGGTCTCTCCCCCTCGGTCACTCGGAGCACCGTGCACAGTTCCCCGGTCTCTCCCCTCGGAGCACCGTGCCCAGTTCCCCGGTCTCTCCCCCTCGGTCACTCGGAGCACCGTGCCCAGTTCCCCGGTCTCTCCCCCTCGGAGCACCGTGCCCGGTTCCCCGATCTCTCCCCTCGGAGCACCGTGCGCAGTTCCCCGGTCTCTCCCCTCGGAGCACCGTGCGCAGTTCCCCGGTCTCTCCCCTCGGTCACTCGGAGCACCGTGCCCAGTTCCCCGGTCTCTCCCCACGGAGCACCGTGCGCAGTTCCCCGGTCTCTCCCCTCGGTCACTCGGAGCACCGTGCCCAGTTCCCCGGTCTCTCCCCTCGGAGCACCGTGCCCAGTTCCCAGGTCTCTCCCCTCGGAGCACTGTGCCCAGTTCCCCGGTCTCTCCCCCTCGAAGCACCGAGCCCAGTTCCCCGGTCTCTCCCCTCGGAGCACCGTGCCCAGTTCCCCGGTCTCTCCCCTCGGAGCACCGTGCCCAGTTCCCCGGTCTCTCCCCTTGGAGCACCGTGCCCAGTTCCCCGGTCTCTCCCCTCGGGGCACCGTGCCCAGTTCCCCGGTCTCTCCCCTTGGAGCACCGTGCCCAGTTCCCTGGTCTCT
Organism: Chiloscyllium punctatum; assembly: GCF_047496795.1. Classification (NCBI taxonomy): domain Eukaryota; kingdom Metazoa; phylum Chordata; class Chondrichthyes; order Orectolobiformes; family Hemiscylliidae; genus Chiloscyllium; species Chiloscyllium punctatum. Next base: position 34,231 of record NW_027310779.1, on the reverse strand, counting down.
CCCCCTCGGTCACTCGGAGCACGGTGCCCAGTTCCCCGGTCTCTCCCCCTCGGAGCACCGTGCCCAGTTCCCCGGTCTCTCCCCTCGGAGCGCCGTGCCCAGTTCCCCGGTCTCTCCCCTCGGAGCACAGTGCCCACTTCCCTGGTCTCTCCCCTCGGAGCACCGTGCCCAGTTCCCCGGTCTCTCCCCCTCGGAGCACCGTGCCCAGTTCCCCGGTCTCTCCCCCTCGGAGCACCGTGCCCAGTTCCCCGGTCTCTCCCCCTCGGAGCACCGAGCCCAGTTCCCCGGTCTCTCCCCCTCGGTCACTCGGAGCACCGTCCCCAGTTCCCCGGTCTCTCCCCTCGGTCACTCGGAGCACCGTGCCCAGTTCCCCGGTCTCTCCCCTCAGAGCACCGTGCCCAGTTCCCCGGTCTTTCCACTCGGTCACTCGGAGCACCGTGCCCAGTTCCCCGGTCTCTCCCCCTCGGAGCACCGTGCCCAGTTCCCCGGTCTCTCCCCCTCGGAGCACCGTGCCCAGTTCCCCGGTCTCTCCACTCGGTCACTCGGAGCACCGTGCCGAGTTCCCCGGTCTCTCCCCTCGGAGCACCGTGCACAGTCCCCCGGTCCCTCCCCTCGGTCACTCCGAGCACCGTGCGCAGTTCCCCGGTCTCTCCCCTCGGAGCACCGTGCCCAGTTCCCCGGTCTCTCCCCCTCGGTCACTCGGAGCACCGTGCCCAGTTCCCCGGTCTCTCTCCCCCTCAGAGCACCGTGCCCAGTTCCCCGGTCTCTCTCCCCCTCGGAGCACCGTGCCCAGTTCCCCGGTCTCTCCCCTCGGAGCACCGTGCCCAGTTCCCCGGTCTCTCCCCCTCGGAGCACCGTGCCCAGTTCCCCGGTCTCTCTCCCCCTCGGAGCACCGTGCCCAGTTCCCCGGTCTCTCCCCCTCGGAGCACCGTGCCCAGTTCCCCGGTCTCTCTCCCCTCAGTCACTCGGAGCACCGTGCCCAGTTCCCCGGTCTCTCCCCCTCGGAGCACCGTGCCCAGTTCCCCGGTCTCTCCCCTTGGAGCACCGTGCCCAGTTCCCCGGTCTCTCCCCCTCGGTCACTCGGAGCACCGTGCCCAGTTCCCCGGTCTCTCCCTCTCGGAGCACCGTGCCCAGTTCCCCGGTCTCTCCCCCTCGGAGCACCGTGCCCAGTTCCCCGGTCTCTCCCCCTCGGAGCACCGTGCCCAGTTCCCCGGTCTCACCCCTCGGAGCACCGTGCCCAGTTCCCCAGTCTCTCCCCTCGGAGCACCGTGCCCAGTTCCCCAGTCTCTCCCCTCGGAGCACCGTGCCCAGTTCCCCGGTCTCTCCCCTCGGTCACTCGGAGCACCGTGCCCAGTTCCCCGGTCTCTCCCCTCGGAGCACCGTGCCCAGTTCCCCGGTCTCTCCCCTCGGAGCACCGTGCCCGGTTCCCCGATCTCTCCCCTCGGAGCACCGTGCGCAGTTCCCCGGTCTCTCCCCACGGAGCACCGTGCCCAGTTCCCCGGTCTCGACCCTCAGTCACTCGGAGCACCGTGCGCAGTTCCCCGGTCTCTCCCCTCGGTCACTCGGAGCACCGTGCCCAGTTCCCCGGTCTCGACCCTCGGAGCACCGTGCCCAGTTCCCCGGTCTCTCCCCCTCGGAGCACCGTGCCCAGTTCCCCGGTCTCTCTCCCCTCGGTCACTTGGAGCACCGTGCCCAGTTCCCCGGTCTCTCCCCTTGGTGCACCGTGCCCAGTTCCCCGGTCTCTCCCCTCGTAGCACCGTGCCCAGTTCCCCGGTCTCCCCTCGGAGCACCGTGCCCAGTTCCCCGGTCTCTCCCCCTCGGAGCACCGCGCCCAGTTCCCCGGTCTCTCCCCTCGGTCACTCGGAGCACCGTGCCCAGTTCCCCGGTCGCTCCCCTCGGAGCACCGTGCACAGTTCCCCGGTCTCTCCCCTCGGAGCACCGTGCCCAGTTCCCCCGTCTCTCCCCTCGGTCACTCGGAACACCGTGCCCAGTTCCCCGGTCTCTCCCCTCGGAGCACCGTGCCCAGTTCCCCGGTCTCTCCCCTCGGAGCACCGTGCCCAGTTCCCCGGTCTCTCCCCCTCGGAGCACCGTGCCCGGTTTCCCGGTCTCTCCCCCTCGGAGCACTGTGCCCGGTTCCCCGGTCTCTCCCCCTCGGAGCACCGTGCCCAGTTCCCCGGTCTCTCCCCTCGGAGCACCGTGCCCAGTTCCCCGGTCTCTCCCCTTGGAGCACCGTGCCCAGTTCCCCGGTCTCTCCCCTTGGATCACCGTGCCCAGTTCCCCGGTCTCTCCCCTCGGAGCACCGTGCCCAGTTCCCCGGTCTCTCTCCCCTCGGTCACTTGGAGCACCGTGCCCAGTTCCCCGGTCTCTCCCCTTGGTGCACCGTGCCCAGTTCCCCGGTCTCTCCCCTCGGAGCACCGTGCCCAGTTCCCCGGTCTCTCTCCCCTCAGTCACTCGGAGCACCGTGCCCAGTTCCCCGGTCTCTCCCCCTCGGAGCACCGCGCCCAGTTCCCCGGTCTCTCCCCTCGGTCACTCGGAGCACCGTGCCCAGTTCCCCAGTCTCTCCCCTCGGAGCACCGTGCCCAGTTCCCCGGTCTCTCCCCTCGGAGCACCGTGCCCAGTTCCCCGGTCTCTCGGGGCACCGTGCCCAGTTCCCCGGTCTCTCCCCTCGGAGCACCGTGCGCAGTCCCCTGGTCTCTCCCCTCGGTCACTCGGAGCACCGTGCCCAGTTCCCCGGTCTCTCCCCTCGGAGCACCGTGCCCAGTTCCCCGGTCTCTCCCCCTCGGTCACTCGGAGCACCGTGCACAGTTCCCCGGTCTCTCCCCTCGGAGCACCGTGCCCAGTTCCCCGGTCTCTCCCCCTCGGTCACTCGGAGCACCGTGCCCAGTTCCCCGGTCTCTCCCCCTCGGAGCACCGTGCCCAGTTCCCCGGTCTCTCCCCCTCGGAGCACCGTGCCCGGTTCCCCGATCTCTCCCCTCGGAGCACCGTGCGCAGTTCCCCGGTCTCTCCCCTCGGAGCACCGTGCCCAGTTCCCCGGTCTCGACCCTCAGTCACTCGGAGCACCGTGCCCAGTTCCCCGGTCTTTCCCCTCGGTCACTCGGAGCACCGTGCCCAGTTCCCCGGTCTCTCCCCCTCGGAGCACCGTGCCCAGTTCCCCGGTCTCTCCCCCTCGGAGCACCGTGCCCAGTTCCCCGGTCTCTCCCCTCGGTCACTCGGAGCACCGTGCCCAGTTCCCCGGTCGCTCCCCTCGGAGCACCGTGCACAGTTCCCCGGTCTCTCCCCTCGGAGCACCGTGCCCAGTTCCCCCGTCTCTCCCCTCGGTCACTCGGAACACCGTGCCCAGTTCCCCGGTCTCTCCCCTCGGAGCACCGTGCCCAGTTCCCCGGTCTCTCTCCCCTCGGTCACTCGGAGCACCGTGCCCAGTTCCCCGGTCTCTCCCCTTGGAGCACCGTGCCCAGTTCCCCGGTCTCTCCCCTTGGATCACCGTGCCCAGTTCCCCGGTCTCTCCCCTCGGAGCACCGTGCCCAGTTCCCCGGTCTCTCCCCCTCGGAGCACCGTGCCCAGTTCCCCGGTCTCTCTCCCCTCGGTCACTCGGAGCACCGTGCCCAGTTCCCCGGTCTCTCTCCCCTCGGAGCACCGTGCCCAGTTCCCCGGTCTCTCTCCCCTCGGAGCACCGTGCCCAGTTCCCCGGTCTCTCCCCCTCGGTCACTCGGAGCACCGTGCCCAGTTCCCCGGTCTCTCCCCTCAGAGCACCGTGCCCAGTTCCCCGGTCTCTCCCCCTCGGAGCACCGTGCCCAGTTCCCCGGTCTCTCCCCTCGGAGCACCGTGCCCAGTTCCCCGGTCTCTCTCCCCTCGGTCACTCGGAGCACCGTGCCCAGTTCCCCGGTCCCTCCCCTCGGTCACTCGGAGCACCGTGCCCAGTTCCCCGGTCTCTCCCCTCAGAGCACCGTGCCCAGTTCCCCGGTCTCTCCCCTCGGAGCACCGTGCCCAGTTCCCCGGTCTCTCCCCTTGGAGCACCGTGCCCAGTTCCCCGGTCTCTCCCCTCGGAGCACCGTGCCCAGTTCCCCGGTCTCTCCCCCTCGGTCACTCGGAGCACCGTGCCCAGTTCCCCGGTCTCTCCCCCTCGGAGCACCGTGCCCAGTTCCCCGGTCTCTCCCCCTCGGAGCACCGTGCCCGGTTCCCCGATCTCTCCCCTCGGAGCACCGTGCGCAGTTCCCCGGTCTCTCCCCTCGGAGCACCGTGCCCAGTTCCCCGGTCTCGACCCTCAGTCACTCGGAGCACCGTGCGCAGTTCCCCGGTCTCTCCCCTCGGTCACTCGGAGCACCGTGCCCAGTTCCCCGGTCTCTCCCCTCGGAGCACCGTGCCCAGTTCCCCGGTCTCTCTCCCCTCGGTCACTTGGAGCACCGTGCCCAGTTCCCCGGTCTCTCCCCTTGGTGCACCGTGCCCAGTTCCCCGGTCTCCCCTCGGAGCACCGTGCCCAGTTCCCCGGTCTCTCCCCCTCGGAGCACCGCGCCCAGTTCCCCGGTCTCTCCCCTCGGTCACTCGGAGCACCGTGCCCAGTTCCCCAGTCTCTCCCCTCGGAGCACCGTGCCCAGTTCCCCGGTCTCTCCCCTCGGAGCACCGTGCCCTGTTCCCCGGTCTCTCGGGGCACCGTGCCCAGTTCCCCGGTCTCTCCCCTCGGAGCACCGTGCGCAGTCCCCTGGTCTCTCCCCTCGGAGCACCGTGCCCAGTTCCCCGGTCTCTCCCCTCGGAGCACCGTGCCCAGTTCCCCGGTCTCTCCCCCTCGGTCACTCGGAGCACCGTGCACAGTTCCCCGGTCTCTCCCCTCGGAGCACCGTGCCCAGTTCCCCGGTCTCTCCCCCTCGGTCACTCGGAGCACCGTGCCCAGTTCCCCGGTCTCTCCCCCTCGGAGCACCGTGCCCAGTTCCCCGGTCTCTCCCCCTCGGAGCACCGTGCCCGGTTCCCCGATCTCTCCCCTCGGAGCACCGTGCGCAGTTCCCCGGTCTCTCCCCTCGGAGCACCGTGCCCAGTTCCCCGGTCTCGACCCTCAGTCACTCGGAGCACCGTGCGCAGTTCCCCGGTCTTTCCCCTCGGTCACTTGGAGCACCGTGCCCAGTTCCCCGGTCTTTCCCCTCGGTCACTTGGAGCACCGTGCCCAGTTCCCCGGTCTTTCCCCTCGGTCACTCGGAGCACCGTGCCCAGTTCCCCGGTCTCTCCCCCTCGGAGCACCGTGCCCAGTTCCCCGGTCTCTTCCCTCGGTCACTCGGAGCACCGTGCCCAGTTCCCCGGTCTCTCCCCTTGGAGCACCGTGCCCAGTTCCCCGGTCTCTCCCCTTGGATCACCGTGCCCAGTTCCCCGGTCTCTCCCCTCGGAGCACCGTGCCCAGTTCCCCGGTCTCTCCCCCTCGGAGCACCGTGCCCAGTTCCCCGGTCTCTCTCCCCTCGGTCACTCGGAGCACCGTGCCCAGTTCCCCGGTCTCTCCCCTTGGAGCACCGTGCCCAGTTCCCCGGTCTCTCCCCTCGGAGCACCGTGCCCAGTTCCCCGGTCTCTCCCCTCGGTCACTCGGAGCACCGTGCCCAGTTCCCCCGTCTCTCCCCTCGGTCACTCGGAGCACCGTGCCCAGTTCCCCGGTCTCTCCCCTCGGAGCACCGTGCCCAGTTCCCCGGTCTCTCTCCCCCTCGGAGCACCGTGCCCAGTTCCCCGGTCTCTCTCCCCCTCGGAGCACCGTGCCCAGTTCCCCGGTCTCTCTCTCCCCTCGGAGAACCGTGCGCAGTTCCCCGGTCTCTCTCCCCTCGGAGCACCGTGCCCAGTTCCCCGGTCTCTCCCCCTCGGAGCACCGTGCCCAGTTCCCCGGTCTCTCCCCTCGGTCACTCGGTGCACCGTGCCCAGTTCCCCGGTCTCTCTCCCCTCGGAGCACCGTGCCCAGTTCCCCGGTCTCTCTCCCCTCGGAGCACCGTGCCCAGTTCCCCGGTCTCTCCCCCTCGGAGCACCGTGCCCAGTTCCCCGGTCTCTCCCCTCGGTCACTCGGTGCACCGTGCCCAGTTCCCCGGTCTCTCTCTCCCCTCGGGGCACCGTGCCCAGTTCCCCGGTCTCTCCCCTCGGAGCACCGTGCCCAGTTCCCCGGTCTCTCCCCCTCGGTCACTCGGAGCACCGTGCCCAGTTCCCCAGTCTCTCCCCTCGGAGCACCGTGCCCAGTTCCCCGGTCTCTCCCCCTCGGAGCACCGTGCCCAGTTCCCCGGTCTCTCCCCCTCGGAGCACCGTGCGCAGTTCCCCGGTCTCTCCCCCTCGGAGCACCGTGCCCAGTTCCCCGGTCTCTCCCCTCGAAGCACCGTGCCCAGTTCCCCGGTCTCTCCCCTCGGTCACTCAGAGCACCGTGCCCAGTTCCCCGGTCTCTCCCCTCGGTCACTCGGAGCACCGTGCCCAGTTCCCCGGTCTCTCCCCTCGGAGCACCGTGCCCAGTTCCCCGGTCTCTCCCCTCGGACCACCGTGCGCAGTTCTCCGGTCTCTCCCCTCGGAGCACCGTGCCCAGTTCCCCGGTCTCTCTCCCTCTCGGAGCACCATGCCCAGTTCCCCAGTCTCTCCCCCTCGGAGCACCGTGCCCAGTTCCCCGGTCTCTCCCCTCGAAGCACCGTGCCCAGTTCCCCGGTCTCTCCCCTCGGTCACTCAGAGCACCGTGCCCAGTTCCCCGGTCTCTCCCCTCGGTCACTCGGAGCACCGTGCCCAGTTCCCCGGTCTCTCCCCTCGGAGCACCGTGCCCAGTTCCCCGGTCTCTCCCCTCGGACCACCGTGCGCAGTTCTCCGGTCTCTCCCCTCGGAGCACCGTGCCCAGTTCCCCGGTCTCTCCCCTCGGAGCACCGTGCATGGTTCCCCAATCTCTCCCCTCGGACCACCGTGCGCAGTTCTCTGGTCTCTCCCCCTCGGAGCACCGTGCGCCGTTCCCCGGTCTCTCCCCTCGGAGCACGGTGCCCAGATCCCCGGTCTCTCCCCTCGGAGCACCGTGCCCAGATGCCCGGTCTCTCCCCTCGGAGCACCGTGCCCAGTTCCCCGGTCTCTCCCCTCGGAGCACCGTGCGCAGTTCCCCGGTCTCTCCCCTCGGAGCACCGTGCCCAGTTCCCCGGTCTCTCCCCTCGGTCACTCGGTGCACCGTGCGCAGTTCCCCGGTCTCTCCCCCTCGGAGCACCGTGCCCAGTTCCCCGGTCTCTCTCCCCTCTGAGCACCGTGCCCAGTTCCCCGGTCTCTCTCTCCCCTCGGAGCACCGTGCCCAGTTCCCCGGTCTCTCCCCCTCGGAGCACCGTGCCCAGTTCCCCGGTCGCTCCCCCTCGGAGCACCGTGCGCAGTTCCCCGGTCTCTCCCCCTCGGAGCACCGTGCCCAGTTCCCCGGTCTCTCTCCCCTCTGAGCACCGTGCCCAGTTCCCCGGTCTCTCTCTCCCCTCGGAGCACCGTGCGCAGTTCCCCGGTCTCTCTCCCCTCGGAGCACCGTGCCCAGTTCCCCGGTCTCTCCCCCTCGGTCACTCGGAGCACCGTGCCCAGTTCCCCGGTCTCTCCCCTCGGAGCACCGTGCACAGTCCCCCGGTCCCTCCCCTCGGTCACTCGGAGCACCGTGCCCAGTTCCCCGGTCTCTCCCCTCGGAGCACCGTGCCCAGTTCCCCGGTCTCCCCCTCGGAGCACCGTGCCCAGTTCCCCGGTCTCTCCCCCTCAGAGCACCGTGCGCAGTTCCCCGGTCTCTCCCCCTCGGAGCACCGTGCCCAGTTCCCCGGTCTCACCCCTCGAAGCACCGTGCCCAGTTCCCCGGTCTCTCCCCTCGGTCACTCAGAGCACCGTGCCCAGTTCCCCGGTCTCTCCCCTCGGAGCACCGTGCCCAGTTCCCCGGTCTCTCCCCTCAGTCACTCGGAGCACCGTGCCCAGTTCCCCGGTCTCTCCCCTCGGTCACTCGGAGCACCGTGCCCAGTTCCCCGGTCTCTCCCCTTGGAGCACCGTGCCCAGTTCCCCGGTCTCTCTCCCCTCGGAGCACCGTGCCCAGTTCCCCGGTCTCTCTCCTCGGAGCACCGTGCCCAGTTCCCAGGTCTCTCTCCTCGGAGCACCGTGTCCAGTTCCCCGGTCTCTCCCCTCGAAGCACCGTGCCCAGTTCCCCGGTCTCTCCCCTCGGAGCACCGTGCCCAGTTCCCCGGTCTCTCCCCTCGGAGCACCGTGCCCAGTTCCCCGGTCTCTCCCCTCGGAGCACCGTGCCCAGTTCCCCGGTCTCTCCCCCTCGGTCACTCGGAGCACCGTGCCCAGTTCCCCGGTCTCTCCCCTCGGAGCACCGTGCGCAGTTCCCCGGTCTCTCCCCCTCGGAGCACCGTGCCCAGTTCCCCGGTCTCTCACCCCTGGTCACTTGGAGCACCGTGCCCAGTTCCCCGGTCTCTCCCCTCGGAGCACCGTGCCCAGTTCCCCGGTCTCTCCCCCTCGGAGCACCGTGCCCAGTTCCCCGGTCTCTCTCCCCCTCGGAGCACCGTGCCCAGTTCCCCGGTCTCTCCCCCTCGGTCACTCGGACCACCGTGCCCAGTTCCCCAGTCTCTCCCCTCGGAGCACCGTGCCCAGTTCCCCGGTCTCTCCCCCTCGGAGCACCGTGCCCAGTTTGCCGGTCTCTCCCCTCGGAGCACCGTGCCCAGTTCCCTGGTCTCTCCCCTCGGTCACTCGGAGCACCGTGCGCAGTTCCCCGGTCTCTCCCCTCGGAGCACCGTGCGCAGTTCCCCGGTTTCTCCCCTCGGAGCACCGTGCGCAGTTCCCCGGTCTCTCCCCTCGGAGCACCGTGCCCAGTTCCCCGGTCTCTCCACTCGGTCACTCGGAGCACCGTGCCCAGTTCCCCGGTCTCTCTCCCCTCGGAGCACCGTGCCCAGTTCCCCGGTCTCTCTCCCCCTCGGAGCACCGTGCCCAGTTCCCCGGTCTCTCCCCCTCGGAGCACCGTGCACAGTTCCCCGGTCTCTCCCCCTCGGAGCACCGTGCACAGTTCCCCGGTCTCTCCCCTCGGAGCACCGTGCCCAGTTCCCCGGTCTCTCTCCCCTCAGTCACTCGGAGCACCGAGCGCAGTTCCCCTGTCTTTCCCCTCGGTCACTCGGAGCACCGTGCGCAGTTCCCCGGTCTTTCCCCTCGGTCACTTGGAGCACCGTGCCCAGTTCCCCGGTCTTTCCCCTCGGTCACTCGGAGCACCGTGCCCAGTTCCCCGGTCTCTCCCCCTCGGAGCACCGTGCCCAGTTCCCCGGTCTCTCCCCTCGGTCACTCGGAGCACCGTGCCCAGTTCCCCGGTCGCTCCCCTCGGAGCACCGTGCCCAGTTCCCCGGTCTCTCCCCCTCGGAGCACCGTGCCCAGTTCCCCCGTCTCTCCCCTCGGTCACTCGGAGCACCGTGCCCAGTTCCCCGGTCTCTCTCCCCTCGGTCACTCGGAGCACCGTGCCCAGTTCCCCGGTCTCTCCACTTGGAGCACCGTGCCCAGTTCCCCGGTCTCTCCCCTTGGAGCACGGTGCCCAGTTCCCCGGTCTCTCCCCTCGGAGCACCGTGCCCAGTTCCCCGGTCTCTCCCCCTCGGAGCACCGTGCCCAGTTCCCCGGTCTCTCTCCCCTCGGTCACTCGGACCACCGTGCCCAGTTCCCCGGTCTCTCCCCTTGGAGCACCGTGCCCAGTTCCCCGGTCTCTCCCCTCGGAGCACCGTGCCCAGTTCCCCGGTCTCTCCCCTCGGTCACTCGGAGCACCGTGCCCAGTTCCCCCGTCTCTCCCCTCGGTCACTCGGAGCACCGTGCGCAGTTCCCCGGTCTCTCCCCCTCGGTCACTCGGAGCACCGTGCCCAGTTCCCCGGTCTCTCCCCTCGGAGCACCGTGCCCAGTTCCCCGGTCTCTCACCTCGGAGCACCGTGCCCAGTTCCCCGGTCTCTCCCCCTCGGAGCACCGTGCCCAGTTCCCCAGTCTCTCCCCCTCGGTCACTCGGAGCACCGTGCGCAGTTCCCCGGTCTCTCCCCCTCGGTCACTCGGAGCACCGTGCCCAGTTCCCCGGTCTCTCCCCTCGGAGCACCGTGCCCAGTTCCCCGGTCTCTCCCCCCTCGGAGCACCGTGCCCAGTTCCCCGGTCTCTCCCCTCGGAGCACCGTGCCCAGTTCCCCGGTCTCTCCCCTCGGAGCACCGTGCCCAGTTCCCCGGTCTCTCCCCTCGGAGCACCGTGCCCAGTTCCCCGGTCTCTCCCCCTCGGTCACTCAGAGCACCGTGCCCAGTTCCCCAGTCTCTCCCCTCGGTCACTCGGAGCACCGTGCCCAGTTCCCCGGTCTCTCCCCTCGTAGCACCGTGCCCAGTTCCCCGGTCTCTCCCCTCGGACCACCGTGCGCAGTTCTCCGGTCTCTCCCCTCGTACCACCGTGCGCAGTTCTCCGGTCTCTCCCCTCGGAGCACCGTGCCCAGTTCCCCGGTCTCTCTCCCTCTCGGAGCACCATGCCCAGTTCCCCGGTCTCTCCCCCTCGGAGCACCGTGCCCAGTTCCCCGGTCTCTCCCCTCGAAGCACCGTGCCCAGTTCCCCGGTCTCTCCCCTTGGTCACTCAGAGCACCGTGCCCAGTTCCCCGGTCTCTCCCCCTCGGAGCACCGTGCCCAGTTCCCCGGTCTCTCCCCCTCGGAGCACCGTGCGCAGTTCCCCGGTCTCTCCCCCTCGGAGCACCGTGCCCAGTTCCCCGGTCTCTCCCCTCGGTCACTCAGAGCACCGTGCCCAGTTCCCCGGTCTCTCCCCTCGGAGCACCGTGCGCAGTTCCCCGGTCTCTCCCCCTCGGTCACTCGGAGCACCGTGCGCAGTTCCCCGGTCTCTCCCCCTCGGTCACTCGGAGCACCGTGCCCAGTTCCCCGGTCTCTCCCCTCGGAGCACCGTGCCCAGTTCCCCGGTCTCTCACCTCGGAGCACCGTGCCCAGTTCCCCGGTCTCTCCCCCTCGGAGCACCGTGCCCAGTTCCCCAGTCTCTCCCCCTCGGTCACTCGGAGCACCGTGCGCAGTTCCCCGGTCTCTCCCCCTCGGTCACTCGGAGCACCGTGCCCAGTTCCCCGGTCTCTCCCCTCGGAGCACCGTGCCCAGTTCCCCGGTCTCTCCCCCCTCGGAGCACCGTGCCCAGTTCCCCGGTCTCTCCCCTCGGAGCACCGTGCCCAGTTCCCCGGTCTCTCCCCTCGGAGCACCGTGCCCAGTTCCCCGGTCTCTCCCCCTCGGAGCACCGTGCCCAGTTCCCCGGTCTCTCCCCCTCGGGGCACCGTGCCCAGTTCCCCGGTCTCTCCCCTCGAAGCACCGTGCCCAGTTCCCCGGTCTCTCCCCTCGGAGCACCGTGCCCAGTTCCCCGGTCTCTCCCCTCGGTCACTCGGAGCACCGTGCCCAGTTCCCCGGTCTCTCCCCTCGGAGCACCGTGCCCAGTTCCCCGGTCTCTCCCCTCGGACCACCGTGCGCAGTTCCCCGGTCTCTCCCCTCGGAGCACCGTGCGCAGTTCCCCGGTCTCTCCCCCTCGGTCACTCGGAGCACCGTGCGCAGTTCCCCGGTCTCTCCCCCTCGGTCACTCGGAGCACCGTGCCCAGTTCCCCGGTCTCTCCCCTCGGAGCACCGTGCCCAGTTCCCCGGTCTCTCACCTCGGAGCACCGTGCCCAGTTCCCCGGTCTCTCTCCCCTCAGTCACTCGGAGCACCGAGCGCAGTTCCCCTGTCTTTCCCCTCGGTCACTCGGAGCACCGTGCGCAGTTCCCCGGTCTTTCCCCTCGGTCACTTGGAGCACCGTGCCCAGTTCCCCGGTCTTTCCCCTCGGTCACTCGGAGCACCGTGCCCAGTTCCCCGGTCTCTCCCCCTCGGAGCACCGTGCCCAGTTCCCCGGTCTCTCCCCTCGGTCACTCGGAGCACCGTGCCCAGTTCCCCGGTCGCTCCCCTCGGAGCACCGTGCCCAGTTCCCCGGTCTCTCCCCTTGGAGCACCGTGCCCAGTTCCCCGGTCTCTCCCCCTCGGAGCACCGTGCCCAGTTCCCCCGTCTCTCCCCTCGGTCACTCGGAGCACCGTGCCCAGTTCCCCGGTCTCTCTCCCCTCGGTCACTCGGAGCACCGTGCCCAGTTCCCCGGTCTCTCCACTTGGAGCACCGTGCCCAGTTCCCCGGTCTCTCCCCTTGGAGCACGGTGCCCAGTTCCCCGGTCTCTCCCCTCGGAGCACCGTGCCCAGTTCCCCGGTCTCTCCCCCTCGGAGCACCGTGCCCAGTTCCCCGGTCTCTCTCCCCTCGGTCACTCGGACCACCGTGCCCAGTTCCCCGGTCTCTCCCCTTGGAGCACCGTGCCCAGTTCCCCGGTCTCTCCCCTCGGAGCACCGTGCCCAGTTCCCCGGTCTCTCCCCTCGGTCACTCGGAGCACCGTGCCCAGTTCCCCCGTCTCTCCCCTCGGTCACTCGGAGCACCGTGCGCAGTTCCCCGGTCTCTCCCCCTCGGTCACTCGGAGCACCGTGCCCAGTTCCCCGGTCTCTCCCCTCGGAGCACCGTGCCCAGTTCCCCGGTCTCTCACCTCGGAGCACCGTGCCCAGTTCCCCGGTCTCTCCCCCTCGGAGCACCGTGCCCAGTTCCCCAGTCTCTCCCCCTCGGTCACTCGGAGCACCGTGCGCAGTTCCCCGGTCTCTCCCCCTCGGTCACTCGGAGCACCGTGCCCAGTTCCCCGGTCTCTCCCCTCGGAGCACCGTGCCCAGTTCCCCGGTCTCTCCCCCCTCGGAGCACCGTGCCCAGTTCCCCGGTCTCTCCCCTCGGAGCACCGTGCCCAGTTCCCCGGTCTCTCCCCTCGGAGCACCGTGCCCAGTTCCCCGGTCTCTCCCCTCGGAGCACCGTGCCCAGTTCCCCGGTCTCTCCCCCTCGGTCACTCAGAGCACCGTGCCCAGTTCCCCAGTCTCTCCCCTCGGTCACTCGGAGCACCGTGCCCAGTTCCCCGGTCTCTCCCCTCGTAGCACCGTGCCCAGTTCCCCGGTCTCTCCCCTCGGACCACCGTGCGCAGTTCTCCGGTCTCTCCCCTCGTACCACCGTGCGCAGTTCTCCGGTCTCTCCCCTCGGAGCACCGTGCCCAGTTCCCCGGTCTCTCTCCCTCTCGGAGCACCATGCCCAGTTCCCCGGTCTCTCCCCCTCGGAGCACCGTGCCCAGTTCCCCGGTCTCTCCCCTCGAAGCACCGTGCCCAGTTCCCCGGTCTCTCCCCTTGGTCACTCAGAGCACCGTGCCCAGTTCCCCGGTCTCTCCCCCTCGGAGCACCGTGCCCAGTTCCCCGGTCTCTCCCCCTCGGAGCACCGTGCGCAGTTCCCCGGTCTCTCCCCCTCGGAGCACCGTGCCCAGTTCCCCGGTCTCTCCCCTCGGTCACTCAGAGCACCGTGCCCAGTTCCCCGGTCTCTCCCCTCGGAGCACCGTGCGCAGTTCCCCGGTCTCTCCCCCTCGGTCACTCGGAGCACCGTGCGCAGTTCCCCGGTCTCTCCCCCTCGGTCACTCGGAGCACCGTGCCCAGTTCCCCGGTCTCTCCCCTCGGAGCACCGTGCCCAGTTCCCCGGTCTCTCACCTCGGAGCACCGTGCCCAGTTCCCCGGTCTCTCCCCCTCGGAGCACCGTGCCCAGTTCCCCAGTCTCTCCCCCTCGGTCACTCGGAGCACCGTGCGCAGTTCCCCGGTCTCTCCCCCTCGGTCACTCGGAGCACCGTGCCCAGTTCCCCGGTCTCTCCCCTCGGAGCACCGTGCCCAGTTCCCCGGTCTCTCCCCCCTCGGAGCACCGTGCCCAGTTCCCCGGTCTCTCCCCTCGGAGCACCGTGCCCAGTTCCCCGGTCTCTCCCCTCGGAGCACCGTGCCCAGTTCCCCGGTCTCTCCCCCTCGGAGCACCGTGCCCAGTTCCCCGGTCTCTCCCCCTCGGGGCACCGTGCCCAGTTCCCCGGTCTCTCCCCTCGAAGCACCGTGCCCAGTTCCCCGGTCTCTCCCCTCGGAGCACCGTGCCCAGTTCCCCGGTCTCTCCCCTCGGTCACTCGGAGCACCGTGCCCAGTTCCCCGGTCTCTCCCCTCGGAGCACCGTGCCCAGTTCCCCGGTCTCTCCCCTCGGACCACCGTGCGCAGTTCCCCGGTCTCTCCCCTCGGAGCACCGTGCGCAGTTCCCCGGTCTCTCCCCCTCGGTCACTCGGAGCACCGTGCGCAGTTCCCCGGTCTCTCCCCCTCGGTCACTCGGAGCACCGTGCCCAGTTCCCCGGTCTCTCCCCTCGGAGCACCGTGCCCAGTTCCCCGGTCTCTCACCTCGGAGCACCGTGCCCAGTTCCCCGGTCTCTCCCCCTCGGAGCACCGTGCCCAGTTCCCCAGTCTCTCCCCCTCGGTCACTCGGAGCACCGTGCGCAGTTCCCCGGTCTCTCCCCCTCGGTCACTCGGAGCACCGTGCCCAGTTCCCCGGTCTCTCCCCTCGGAGCACCGTGCCCAGTTCCCCGGTCTCTCCCCCCTCGGAGCACCGTGCCCAGTTCCCCGGTCTCTCCCCTCGGAGCACCGTGCCCAGTTCCCCGGTCTCTCCCCCTCGGAGCACCGTGCCCAGTTCCCCGGTCTCTCCCCCTCGGGGCACCGTGCCCAGTTCCCCGGTCTCTCCCCTCGAAGCACCGTGCCCAGTTCCCCGGTCTCTCCCCTCGGTCACTCGGAGCACCGTGCCCAGTTCCCCGGTCTCTCCCCTCGGAGCACCGTGCCCAGTTCCCCGGTCTCTCCCCTCGGACCACCGTGCGCAGTTCTCCGGTCTCTCCCCTCGGAGCACCGTGCCCAGTTCCCCGGTCTCTCCCCTCGGAGCACCGTGCATGGTTCCCCAATCTCTCCCCTCGGACCACCGTGCGCAGTTCTCTGGTCTCTCCCCCTCGGAGCACCGTGCGCCGTTCCCCGGTCTCTCCCCTCGGAGCACGGTTCCCAGATCCCCGGTCTCTCCCCTCGGAGCACCGTGCCCAGATGCCCGGTCTCTCCCCTCGGAGCACCGTGCCCAGTTCCCCGGTCTCTCCCCTCGGAGCACCGTGCGCAGTTCCCCGGTCTCTCCCCTCGGAGCACCGTGCCCAGTTCCCCGGTCTCTCCCCTCGGTCACTCGGTGCACCGTGCGCAGTTCCCCGGTCTCTCCCCCTCGGAGCACCGTGCCCAGTTCCCCGGTCTCTCTCCCCTCTGAGCACCGTGCCCAGTTCCCCGGTCTCTCCCCCTCGGAGCACCGTGCCCAGTTCCCCGGTCTCTCCCCCTCGGAGCACCGTGCCCAGTTCCCCGGTCTCTCTCCCCTCGGAGCACCGTGCCCAGTTCCCCGGTCTCTCCCCTCGGTCATTCGGAGCACCGTGCCCAGTTCCCCGGTCTCTCTCTCCCCTCGGAGCACCGTGCGCAGTTCCCCGGTCTCTCTCCCCTCGGAGCACCGTGCCCAGTTCCCCGGTCTCTCCCCCTCGGTCACTCGGAGCATCGTGCCCAGTTCCCCGGTCGCTCCCTCTCGGAGCACCGTGCCCAGTTCCCCGGTCTCTCCCCCTCGGAGCACCATGCCCAGTTCCCCGGTCTCCCCCTCGGAGCACCGTGCCCAGTTCCCCGGTCTCTCCCCTCGGTCACTCGGAGCACCGTGCGCAGTTCCCCGGTCTCTCCCCCTCGGAGCACCGTGCCCAGTTCCCCGGGCTCACCCCTCGAAGCACCGTGCCCAGTTCCCCGGTCTCTCCCCTCGGTCACTCAGAGCACCGTGCCCAGTTCCCCGGTCTCTCCCCTCGGAGCACCGTGCCCAGTTCCCCGGTCTCTCCCCTCAGTCACTCGGAGCACCGTGCCCAGTTCCCCGGTCTCTCCCCTCGGTCACTCGGAGCACCGTGCCCAGTTCCCCGGTCTCTCCCCTTGGAGCACCGTGTCCAGTTCCCCGGTCTCTCCCCTCGAAGCACCGTGCCCAGTTCCCCGGTCTCTCCCCTCGGAGCACCGTGCCCAGTTCCCCGGTCTCTCCCCTCGGAGCACCGTGCCCAGTTCCCCGGTCTCTCCCCTCGGAGCACCGTGCCCAGTTCCCCGGTCTCTCCCCCTCGGTCACTCGGAGCACCGTGCCCAGTTCCCCGGTCTCTCCCCTCGGAGCACCGTGCGCAGTTCCCCGGTCTCTCCCCCTCGGAGCACCGTGCCCAGTTCCCCGGTCTCTCACCCCTGGTCACTTGGAGCACCGTGCCCAGTTCCCCGGTCTATCCCCTCGGAGCACCGTGCCCAGTTCCCCGGTCTCTCCCCCTCGGAGCACCGTGCCCACTTCCCCAGTCTCTCTCCCCCTCGGAGCACCGTGCCCAGTTCCCCGGTCTCTCCCCCTCGGTCACTCGGAGCACCGTGCCCAGTTCCCCGGTCTCTCCCCCTCGGAGCACCGTGCCCAGTTCCCCGGTCTCTCCCCCTCGGAGCACCGTGCCCAGATCCCCGGTCTCTCCCCCTCGGAGCACCGTGCGCAGTTCCCCGGTCTCTCCCCCTCGGAGCACCGTGCCCAGTTCCCCGGTCTCTCCCCCTCGGTCACTCGGAGCACCGTGCCCAGTTCCCCAGTCTCTCCCCTCGGAGCACCGTGCCCAGTTCCCCGGTCTCTCCCCCTCGGAGCACCGTGCCCAGTTTGCCGGTCTCTCCCCTCGGAGCACCGTGCCCAGTTCCCTGGTCTCTCCCCTCGGTCACTCGGAGCACCGTGCGCAGTTCCCCGGTCTCTCCCCTCGGAGCACCGTGCGCAGTTCCCCGGTCTCTCCCCTCGGAGCACCGTGCGCAGTTCCCCGGTCTCTCCCCTCGGAGCACCGTGCCCAGTTCCCCGGACTCTCCACTCGGTCACTCGGAGCACCGTGCCCAGTTCCCCGGTCTCTCTCCCCTCGGAGCACCGTGCCCAGTTCCCCGGTCTCTCTCCCCCTCGGAGCACCGTGCCCAGTTCCCCGGTCTCTCTCTCCCCTCGGAGCACCGTGCGCAGTTCCCCGGTCTCTCTCCCCTCGGAGCACCGTGCCCAGTTCCCCGGTCTCTCCCCCTCGGTCACTCGGAGCACCGTGCCCAGTTCCCCAGTCTCTCCCCTCGGAGCACCGTGCCCAGTTCCCCGGTCTCTCCCCCTCGGAGCACCGTGCCCAGTTCCCCGGTCTCTCCCCCTCGGAGCACCGTGCCCAGTTCCCCGGTCTCTCCCCCTCGGAGCACCGTGCCCAGTTCCCCGGTCTCTCCCCCTCGGAGCAGCGTGCCCAGTTCCCCGGTCTCTCCCCCTCGGAGCACCGTGCCCAGTTCCCCGGTCTCTCCCCTCGAAGCACCGTGCCCAGTTCCCCGGTCTCTCCCCTCGGTCACTCAGAGCACCGTGCCCAGTTCCCCAGTCTCTCCCCTCGGTCACTCGGAGCACCGTGCCCAGTTCCCCGGTCTCTCCCCTCGGAGCACCGTGCTCAGTTCCCCGGTCTCTCCCCTCGGACCACCGTGCGCAGTTCTCCGGTCTCTCCCCTCGGACCACCGTGCGCAGTTCTCCGGTCTCTCCCCTCGGAGCACCGTGCCCAGTTCCCCGGTCTCTCTCCCTCTCGGAGCACCATGCCCAGTTCCCCGGTCTCTCCCCCTCGGAGCACCGTGCCCAGTTCCCCGGTCTCTCCCCTCGAAGCACCGTGCCCAGTTCCCCGGTCTCTCCCCCTCGGAGCACCGTGCCCAGTTCCCCGGTCTTTCCCCTCGGTCACTCGGAGCACCGTGCCCAGTTCCCCGGTCTCTCCCCCTCGGAGCACCGTGCCCAGTTCCCCGGTCTCTCCCCCTCGGAGCACCGTGCCCAGTTCCCCGGTCTCTCCCCCTCGGAGCACCGTGCCCAGTTCCCCGGTCTCTCCCCCTCGGAGCACCGTGCCCAGTTCCCCGGTCTCTCCCCTCGGTCACACGGAGCACCGTGCCCAGTTCCCCGGTCTCTCCCCCTCGGAGCACCGTGCCCAGTTCCCCAGTCTCTCCCCTCGGAGCACCGTGCCCAGTTCCCCGGTCGCTCCCCTCGGAGCACCGTGCCCAGTTCCCCGGTCTCTCCCCTCGGAGCACCGTGCCCAGTTCCCCGGTCTCTCCCCCTCGGAGCACCGTGCCCAGTTCCCCGGTCTCTCCCCTCGGAGCACCGTGCCCAGTTCCCCGGTCTCTCCCCCTCGGAGCACCGTGCCCAGTTCCCCCGTCTCTCCCCTCGGTCACTCGGAGCACCGTGCCCAGTTCCCCGGTCTCTCTCCCCTCGGTCACTCGGAGCACCGTGCCCAGTTCCCCGGTCTCTCCACTTGGAGCACCGTGCCCAGTTCCCCGGTCTCTCCCCCTCGGAGCACCGTGCCCAGTTCCCCGGTCTCTCCCCTCGGTCACTCGGAGCACCGTGCCCAGTTCCCCGGTCTCTCCCCCTCGGAGCACCGTGCCCAGTTCCCCGGTCTCTCCCCCTCGGAGCACCGTGCCCAGTTCCCTGGACTCTCCCCTCGGAGCACCGTGCGCAGTTCCCCGGTCTCTCCCCCTCGGTCACTCGGAGCACCGTGCCCAGTTCCCCGGTCTCTCCCCTTGGAGCACGGTGCCCAGTTCCCCGGTCTCTCCCCTCGGAGCACCGTGCCCAGTTCCCCGGTCTCTCCCCCTCGGAGCACCGTGCCCAGTTCCCCGGTCTCTCTCCCCTCGGTCACTCGGAGCACCGTGCCCAGTTCCCCGGTCTCTCCCCTTGGAGCACCGTGCCCAGTTCCCCGGTCTCTCCCCCTCGGAGCACCGTGCCCAGTTCCCCGGTCTCTCCCCCTCGGTCACTCGGAGCACCGTGCCCAGTTCCCCAGTCTCTCCCCTCGGAGCACCGTGCCCAGTTCCCCGGTCTCTCCCCCTCGGAGCACCGTGCCCAGTTCCCCGGTCTCTCCCCCTCGGAGCACCGTGCCCAGTTCCCCGGACTCTCCCCCTCGGAGCAGCGTGCCCAGTTCCCCGGTCTCTCCCCCTCGGAGCACCGTGCGCAGTTCCCCGGTCTCTCCCCCTCGGAGCACCGTGCCCAGTTCCCCGGTCTCTCCCCTCGAAGCACCGTGCCCAGTTCCCCGGTCTCTCCCCTCGGAGCACCGTGCCCAGTTCCCCGGTCTCTCCCCTCGGAGCACCGTGCCCAGTTCCCCGGTCTCTCCCCTCGGTCACTCAGAGCACCGTGCCCAGTTCCCCGTCTCTCCCCTCGGTCACTCGGAGCACCGTGCCCAGTTCCCCGGTCTCTCCCCTCGGAGCACCGTGCCCAGTTCCCCGGTCTCTCCCCTCGGACCACCGTGCGCAGTTCTCCGGTCTCTCCCCTCGGACCACCGTGCGCAGTTCTCCGGTCTCTCCCCTCGGAGCACCGTGCCCAGTTCCCCGGTCTCTCTCCCTCTCGGAGCACCATGCCCAGTTCCCCGGTCTCTCCCCCTCGGAGCACCGTGCCCAGTTCCCCGGTCTCTCCCCTCGAAGCACCGTGCCCAGTTCCCCGGTCTCTCCCCTTGGTCACTCAGAGCACCGTGCCCAGTTCCCCGGTCTCTCCCCTCGGTCACTCGGAGCACCGTGCCCAGTTCCCCGGTCTCTCCCCTCGGAGCACCGTGCCCAGTTCCCCGGTCTCTCCCCTCGGACCACCGTGCGCAGTTCTCCGGTCTCTCCCCTCGGACCACCGTGCGCAGTTCTCCGGTCTCTCCCCCTCGGAGCACCGTGCGCCGTTCCCCGGTCTCTCCCCTCGGAGCACGGTGCCCAGATCCCCGGTCTCTCCCCTCGGAGCACCGTGCCCAGATGCCCGGTCTCTCCCCTCGGAGCACCGTGCCCAGTTCCCCGGTCTCTCCCCTCGGAGCACCGTGCGCAGTTCCCCGGTCTCTCCCCTCGGAGCACCGTGCCCAGTTCCCCGGTCTCTCCCCTCGGTCACTCGGTGCACCGTGCGCAGTTCCCCGGTCTCTCCCCCTCGGAGCACCGTGCCCAGTTCCCCGGTCTCTCTCCCCTCTGAGCACCGTGCCCAGTTCCCTGGTCTCTCCCCTCGGTCATTCGGAGCACCGTGCCCAGTTCCCCGGTCTCTCCCCCCTCGGAGCACCGTGCCCAGTTCCCCAGTCTCTCTCCCCTCGGTCACTCGGAGCACCGTGCGCAGTTCCCCGGTCTCTCCCCTCGGAGCACCGTGCGCAGTTCCCCGGTCTCTCCCCTCGGAGCACCGTGCGCAGTTCCCCGGTCTCTCCCCTCGGAGCACCGTGCCCAGTTCCCCGGTCTCTCCCCTCGGTCACTCGGAGCACCGTGCCCAGTTCCCCGGTCTCTCCACTCGGTCACTCGGAGCACCGTGCCCAGTTCCCCGGTCTCTCTCCCCTCGGAGCACCGTGCCCAGTTCCCCGGTCTCTCTCCCCCTCGGAGCACCGTGCCCAGTTCCCCGGTCTCTCCCCCTCGGAGCACCGTGCACAGTTCCCCGGTCTCTCCCCCTCGGAGCACCGTGCACAGTTCCCCGGTCTCTCCCCTCGGAGCACCGTGCCCAGTTCCCCGGTCTCTCCCCTCGGAGCACCGTGCGCTGTTCCCCGGTCACTCCCCCTCGGAGCACCGTGCCCAGTTCCCCGGTCTCTCCCCCTCGGAGCACCGTGCCCAGTTCCCCGGTCTCTCCCCCTCGGAGCACCGTGCACAGTTCCCCGGTCTCTCCCCCTCGGAGCACCGTGCCCAGTTCCCCGGTCTCTCTCCCCTCAGTCACTCGGAGCACCGTGCGCAGTTCCCCTGTCTTTCCCCTCGGTCACTCGGAGCACCGTGCGCAGTTCCCCGGTCTTTCCCCTCGGTCACTCGGAGCACCGTGCCCAGTTCCCCGGTCTCTCCCCCTCGGAGCACCGTGCCCAGTTCCCCGGTCTCTCCCCCTCGGAGCACCGTGCCCAGTTCCCCGGTCTCTCCCCCTCGGAGCACCGTGCCCAGTTCCCCGGTCTCTCCCCTCGGTCACTCGGAGCACCGTGCCCAGTTCCCCGGTCGCTCCCCTCGGAGCACCGTGCCCAGTTCCCCGGTCTCTCCCCTCGGAGCACCGTGCCCAGTTCCCTGGTCTCTCCCCCTCGGAGCACCGTGCCCAGTTCCCCGGTCTCTCCCCTCGGAGCACCGTGCCCAGTTCCCCGGTCTCTCCCCCTCGGAGCACCGTGCCCAGTTCCCCCGTCTGTCCCCTCGGTCACTCGGAGCACCGTGCCCAGTTCCCCGGTCTCTCTCCCCTCGGTCACTCGGAGCACCGTGCCCAGTTCCCCGGTCTCTCCCCCTCGGAGCACCGTGCCCAGTTCCCCGGTCTCTCCCCTCGGTCACTCGGAGCACCGTGCCCAGTTCCCCGGTCTCTCCCCCTCGGAGCACCGTGCCCAGTTCCCTGGACTCTCCCCTCGGAGCACTGTGCACAGTTCCCCGGTCTCTCCGCTCGGAGCACCGTGCCCAGTTCCCCGGTCTCTCCCCTCGGTCACTCGGAGCACCGTGCCCAGTTCCCCGGTCTCTCCCCCTCGGTCACTCGGAGCACCGTGCCCAGTTCCCCGGTCTCTCCCCTTGGAGCACGGTGCCCAGTTCCCCGGTCTCTCCCCTCGGAGCACCGTGCCCAGTTCCCCGGTCTCTCCCCCTCGGAGCACCGTGCCCAGTTCCCCGGTCTCTCTCCCCTCGGTCACTCGGAGCACCGTGCCCAGTTCCCCGGTCTCTCCCCTTGGAGCACCGTGCCCAGTTCCCCGGTCTCTCCCCCTCGGAGCACCGTGCCCAGTTCCCCGGTCTCTCCCCCTCGGTCACTCGGAGCACCGTGCCCAGTTCCCCAGTCTCTCCCCTCGGAGCACCGTGCCCAGTTCCCCGGTCTCTCCCCCTCGGAGCACCGTGCCCAGTTCCCCGGTCTCTCCCCCTCGGAGCACCGTGCCCAGTTCCCCGGACTCTCCCCCTCGGAGCAGCGTGCCCAGTTCCCCGGTCTCTCCCCCTCGGAGCACCGTGCGCAGTTCCCCGGTCTCTCCCCCTCGGAGCACCGTGCCCAGTCCCCCGGTCTCTCCCCTGGAAGCACCGTGCCCAGTTCCCCGGTCTCTCCCCTCGGTCACTCAGAGCACCGTGCCCAGTTCCCCGGTCTCTCCCCTCGGTCACTCGGAGCACCGTGCCCAGTTCCCCGGTCTCTCCCCTCGGAGCACCGTGCCCAGTTCCCCGGTCTCTCCCCTCGGACCACCGTGCGCAGTTCCCCGGTCTCTCCCCCTCGGAGCACCGTGCGCAGTTCCCCGGTCTCTCCCCTCGGAGCACCGTGCCCAGTTCCCCGGTCTCTCCCCCTCGGAGCACCGTGCCCAGTTCCCCGGTCTCTCCCCTCGAAGCACCGTGCCCAGTTCCCCGGTCTCTCCCCCTCGGAGCACCGTGCCCAGTTCCCCGGTCTCTCCCCTCGGTCACTCAGAGCACCGTGCCCAGTTCCCCGGTCTCTCCCCTCGGTCACTCGGAGCACCGTGCCCAGTTCCCCGGTCTCTCCCCTCGGAGCACCGTGCCCAGTTCCCCGGTCTCTCCCCTCGGACCACCGTGCGCAGTTCTCCGGTCTCTCCCCTCGGAGCACCGTGCCCAGTTCCCCGGTCTCTCCCCTCGGAGCACCGTGCGTAGTTCCCCAATCTCTCCCCTCGGACCACCGTGCGCAGTTCTCCGGTCTCTCCCCCTCGGAGCACCGTGCGCCGTTCACCGGTCTCTCCCCTCGGAGCACCGTGCCCAGTTTCCCGGTCTCTCTCCTCGGAGCACCGTGCCCAGTTCCCTGGTCTCTCCCCTCGGTCACTCGGAGCACCGTGCCCAGTTCCCCGGTCTCTCCCCTCGGAGCACCGTGCGCAGTTCCCCGGTCTCTCCCCTCGGAGCACCGTGCCCAGTTCCCCGGTCTCTCCCCTCGGTCACTCGGTGCACCGTGCGCAGTTCCCCGGTCTCTCCCCCTCGGAGCACCGTGCCCAGTTCCCCGGTCTCTCCCTCTCGGAGCACCGTGCCCAGTTCCCCGGTCTCTCCCCTCGGTCACTCGGTTCACCGTGCCCAGTTCCCCGGTCTCTCTCCCCTCGGAGCACCGTGCCCAGTTCCCCGGTCTCTCTCCCCTCGGAGCACCGTGCCCAGTTCCCCCCGTCTCTCCCCCTCGGTCACTCGGAGCACCGTGCCCAGTTCCCCAGTCTCTCCCCTCGGAGCACCGTGCCCAGTTCCCCGGTCTCTCCCCCTCGGAGCACCGTGCCCAGTTCCCCGGTCTCTCCCCCTCGGAGCACCGTGCCCAGTTCCCCGGACTCTCCCCCTCGGAGCAGCGTGCCCAGTTCCCCGGTCTCTCCCCCTCGGAGCACCGTGCGCAGTTCCCCGGTCTCTCCCCCTCGGAGCACCGTGCGCTGTTCCCCGGTCTCTCCCACTCGGAGCACCGTGCCCAGTTCCCCGGTCTCTCCCCTCGAAGCACCGTGCCCAGTTCCCCGGTCTCTCCCCTCGGTCACTCAGAGCACCGTGCCCAGTTCCCCGGTCTCTCCCCTCGGTCACTCGGAGCACCGTGCCCAGTTCCCCGGTCTCTCCCCTCGGAGCACCGTGCCCAGTTCCCCGGTCTCTCCCCTCGGACCACCGTGCGCAGTTCTCCGGTCTCTCCCCTCGGAGCACCGTGCCCAGTTCCCCGGTCTCTCTCCCTCTCGGAGCACCATGCCCAGTTCCCCAGTCTCTCCCCCTCGGAGCACCGTGCCCAGTTCCCCGGTCTCTCCCCTCGAAGCACCGTGCCCAGTTCCCCGGTCTCTCCCCTCGGTCACTCAGAGCACCGTGCCCAGTTCCCCGGTCTCTCCCCTCGGTCACTCGGAGCACCGTGCCCAGTTCCCCGGTCTCTCCCCTCGGAGCACCGTGCCCAGTTCCCCGGTCTCTCCCCTCAGACCACCGTGCGCAGTTCTCCGGTCTCTCCCCTCGGAGCACCGTGCCCAGTTCCCCGGTCTCTCCCCTCGGAGCACCGTGCGTAGTTCCCCAATCTCTCCCCTCGGACCACCGTGCACAGTTCTCCGGTCTCTCCCCCTCGGAGCACCGTGCGCCGTTCCCCGGTCTCTCCCCTCGGAGCACCGTGCGCAGTTCCCCGGTCTCTCCCCTCGGTCACTCGGTGCACCGTGCGCAGTTCCCCGGTCTCTCCCCCTCGGAGCACCGTGCCCAGATGCCCGGTCTCTCCCCTCGGAGCACCGTGCCCAGTTCCCCGGTCTCTCCCCTCGGAGCACCGTGCGCAGTTCCCCGGTCTCTCCCCTCGGAGCACCGTGCCCAGTTCCCCGGTCTCTCCCCTCGGTCACTCGGTGCACCGTGCGCAGTTCCCCGGTCTCTCCCCCTCGGAGCACCGTGCCCAGTTCCCCGGTCTCTCTCCCCTCTGAGCACCGTGCCCAGTTCCCTGGTCTCTCCCCTCGGTCATTCGGAGCACCGTGCCCAGTTCCCCGGTCTCTCTCTCCCCTCGGAGCACCGTGCGCAGTTCCCCGGTCTCTCTCCCCTCGGAGCACCGTGCCCAGTTCCCCGGTCTCTCCCCCTCGGTCACTCGGAGCATCGTGCCCAGTTCCCCGGTCGCTCCCCCTCGGAGCACCGTGCCCAGTTCCCCGGTCTCCCCCTCGGAGCACCGTGCCCAGTTCCCCGGTCTCTCCCCCTCAGAGCACCGTGCGCAGTTCCCCGGTCTCTCCCCCTCGGAGCACCGTGCCCAGTTCCCCGGTCTCACCCCTCGAAACACCGTGCCCAGTTCCCCGGTCTCTCCCCTCGGTCACTCAGAGCACCGTGCCCAGTTCCCCGGTCTCTCCCCTCGGTCACTCGGAGCACCGTGCCCAGTTCCCCGGTCTCTCCCCTTGGAGCACCGTGCCCAGTTCCCCGGTCTCTCCCCTCGGAGCACCGTGCCCAGTTCCCCGGTCTCTCCCCTCAGTCACTCGGAGCACCGTGCCCAGTTCCCCGGTCTCTCCCCTCGGTCACTCGGAGCACCGTGCCCAGTTCCCCGGTCTCTCCCCTTGGAGCACCGTGCCCAGTTCCCCGGTCTCTCTCCCCTCGGAGCACCGTGCCCAGTTCCCCGGTCTCTCTCCTCGGAGCACCGTGCCCAGTTCCCCGGTCTCTCTCCTCGGAGCACCGTGCCCAGTTCCCCGGTCTCTCCCCCTCGGAGCACCGTGCGCAGTTCCCCGGTCTCTCCCCCTCGGAGCACCGTGCCCAGTTCCCAGGTCTCTCCCCCTCGGTCACTCGGACCACCGTGCCCAGTTCCCCGGTCTCTCCCCTTGGTGCACCGTGCCCAGTTCCCCGGTCTCTCCCCTCGGAGCACCGTGCCCAGTTCCCCGGTCTCTCCCCTCGGTCACTCGGAGCACCGTGCCCAGTTCCCCCGTCTCTCCCCTCGGTCACTCGGAGCACCGTGCCCAGTTCCCCGGTCTCTCCCCTCGGAGCACCGTGCCCAGTTCCCCGGTCTCTCCCCCTCGGAGCACCGTGCCCAGTTCCCCGGTCTCTCTCCCCCTCGGAGCACCGTGCCCAGTTCCCCGGTCTCTCTCTCCCCTCGGAGCACCGTGCCCAGTTCCCCGGTCTCTCCCCCTCGGAGCACCATGCCCAGTTCCCCGGTCTCTCCCCCTCGGAGCACCGTGCCCAGTTCCCCGGTCTCTCCCTCTCGGAGCACCGTGCCCAGTTCCCCGGTCTCTCCCCTCGGTCACTCGGTGCACCGTGCCCAGTTCCCCGGTCTCTCTCCCCTCGGAGCACCGTGCCCAGTTCCCCGGTCTCTCTCCCCTCGGAGCACCGTGCCCAGTTCCCCCCGTCTCTCCCCCTCGGTCACTCGGAGCACCGTGCCCAGTTCCCCAGTCTCTCCCCTCGGAGCACCGTGCCCAGTTCCCCGGTCTCTCCCCCTCGGAGCACCGTGCCCAGTTCCCCGGACTCTCCCCCTCGGAGCAGCGTGCCCAGTTCCCCGGTCTCTCCCCCTCGGAGCACCGTGCGCAGTTCCCCGGTCTCTCCCCCTCGGAGCACCGTGCCCAGTTCCCCGGTCTCTCCCCTCGAAGCACCGTGCCCAGTTCCCCGGTCTCTCCCCTCGGTCACTCAGAGCACCGTGCCCAGTTCCCCGGTCTCTCCCCTCGGTCACTCGGAGCACCGTGCCCAGTTCCCCGGTCTCTCCCCTCGGAGCACCGTGCCCAGTTCCCCGGTCTCTCCCCTCGGACCACCGTGCGCAGTTCTCCGGTCTCTCCCCTCAGAGCACCGTGCCCAGTTCCCCGGTCTCTCTCCCTCTCGGAGCACCATGCCCAGTTCCCCGGTCTCTCCCCCTCGGAGCACCGTGCCCAGTTCCCCGGTCTCTCCCCTCGGTCACTCAGAGCACCGTGCCCAGTTCCCCGGTCTCTCCCCTCGGTCACTCGGAGCACCGTGCCCAGTTCCCCGGTCTCTCCCCTCGGAGCACCGTGCCCAGTTCCCCGGTCTCTCCCCTCGGACCACCGTGCGCAGTTCTCCGGTCTCTCCCCTCAGAGCACCGTGCCCAGTTCCCCGGTCTCTCTCCCTCTCAGAGCACCGTGCCCAGTTCCCCGGTCTCTCTCCCTCTCGGAGCACCATGCCCAGTTCCCCGGTCTCTCCCCCTCGGAGCACCGTGCCCAGTTCCCCGGTCTCTCCCCCTCGAAGCACCGTGCCCAGTTCCCCGGTCTCTCCCCTCGGTCACTCAGAGCACCGTGCCCAGTTCCCCGGTCTCTCCCCTCGGTCACTCGGAGCACCGTGCCCAGTTCCCCGGTCTCTCCCCTCGGAGCACCGTGCCCAGTTCCCCGGTCTCTCCCCTCGGACCACCGTGCGCAGTTCTCCGGTCTCTCCCCTCGGAGCACCGTGCCCAGTTCCCCGGTCTCTCCCCTCGGAGCACCGTGCGTAGTTCCCCAATCTCTCCCCTCGGACCACCGTGCGCAGTTCTCCGGTCTCTCCCCCTCGGAGCACCGTGCGCCGTTCCCCGGTCTCTCCCCTCGGAGCACGGTGCCCAGATCCCCGGTCTCTCCCCTCGGAGCACCGTGCCCAGATGCCCGGTCTCTCCCCTCGGAGCACCGTGCCCAGTTCCCCGGTCTCTCCCCTCGGAGCACCGTGCGCAGTTCCCCGGTCTCTCCCCTCGGAGCACCGTGCCCAGTTCCCCGGTCTCTCCCCTCGGTCACTCGGTGCACCGTGCGCAGTTCCCCGGTCTCTCCCCCTCGGAGCACCGTGCCCAGTTCCCCGGTCTCTCTCCCCTCTGAGCACCGTGCCCAGTTCCCTGGTCTCTCCCCTCGGTCATTCGGAGCACCGTGCCCAGTTCCCCGGTCTCTCTCTCCCCTCGGAGCACCGTGCGCAGTTCCCCGGTCTCTCTCCCCTCGGAGCACCGTGCCCAGTTCCCCGGTCTCTCTCCCCTCGGAGCACCGTGCCCAGTTCCCCGGTCTCTCCCCTCGGAGCATCGTGCCCAGTTCCCCGGTCGCTCCCCCTCGGAGCACCGTGCCCAGTTCCCCGGTCTCTCCCCCTCGGAGCACCATGCCCAGTTCCCCGGTCTCCCCCTCGGAGCACCGTGCCCAGTTCCCCGGTCTCTCCCCCTCAGAGCACCGTGCGCAGTTCCCCGGTCTCTCCCCCTCGGAGCACCGTGCCCAGTTCCCCGGTCTCTCCCCCTCGGAGCACCGTGCCCAGTTCCCCGGTCTCTCTCCTCGGAGCACCGTGCCCAGTTCCCCAGTCTCTCCCCTCGGAGCACCGTGCGCAGTTCCCCGGTCTCTCCCCTCGGAGCACCGTGCGCAGTTCCCCGGTCTCTCCCCCTCGGAGCACCGTGCCCAGTTCCCCGGTCTCACCCCTCGAAACACCGTGCCCAGTTCCCCGGTCTCTCCCCTCGGTCACTCAGAGCACCGTGCCCAGTTCCCCGGTCTCTCCCCTCGGTCACTCGGAGCACCGTGCCCAGTTCCCCGGTCTCTCCCCTTGGAGCACCGTGCCCAGTTCCCCGGTCTCTCCCCTCGGAGCACCGTGCCCAGTTCCCCGGTCTCTCCCCTCAGTCACTCGGAGCACCGTGCCCAGTTCCCCGGTCTCTCCCCTCGGTCACTCGGAGCACCGTGCCCAGTTCCCCGGTCTCTCCCCTTGGAGCACCGTGCCCAGTTCCCCGGTCTCTCCCCCTCGGAGCACCGTGCCCAGTTCCCCGGTCTCTCCCCCTCGGAGCACCGTGCCCAGTTCCCCGGTCTCTCTCTCCTCGGAGCACCGTGCCCAGTTCCCCGGTCTCTCTCCTCGGAGCACCGTGTCCAGTTCCCCGGTCTCTCCCCTCAAAGCACCGTGCCCGGTTCCCCGGTCTCTCCCCTCGGAGCACCGTGCCCAGTTCCCCGGTCTCTCCCCTCGGAGCACCGTGCCCAGTTCCCCGGTCTCTCCCCTCGGAGCACCGTGCCCAGTTCCCCGGTCTCTCCCCCTCGGAGCGCCGTGCCCAGTTCCCCGGTCTCTCTCTCCTCGGAGCACCGTGCCCAGTTCCCCGGTCTCTCTCCTCGGAGCACCGTGTCCAGTTCCCCGGTCTCTCCCCTCGAAGCACCGTGCCCGGTTCCCCGGTCTCTCCCCTCGGAGCACCGTGCCCAGTTCCCCGGTCTCTCCCCTCGGAGCACCGTGCCCAGTTCCCCGGTCTCTCCCCTCGGAGCACCGTGCCCAGTTCCCCGGTCTCTCCCCCTCGGTCACTCGGAGCACCGTGCCCAGTTCCCCGGTCTCTCCCCTCGGAGCACCGTGCGCAGTTCCCCGGTCTCTCCCCCTCGGAGCACCGTGCCCAGTTCCCCGGTCTCTCACCCCTGGTCACTTGGAGCACCGTGCCCAGTTCCCCGGTCTCTCCCCCTCGGAGCACCGTGCCCAGTTCCCCGGTCTCTCCCCCTCGGAGCACCGTGCCCAGTTCCCCGGTCTCTCCCCCTCGGAGCACCGTGCGCAGTTCCCCGGTCTCTCCCCCTCGGAGCACCGTGCCCAGTTCCCCGGTCTCTCCCCTCGGTCACTCAGAGCACCGTGCCCAGTTCCCCGGTCTCTCCCCTCGGAGCACCGTGCGCAGTTCCCCGGTCTCTCCCCCTCGGTCACTCAGAGCACCGTGCCCAGTTCCCCGGTCTCTCCCCTCGGAGCACCGTGCGCAGTTCCCCGGTCTCTCCCCCTCGGTCACTCGGAGCACCGTGCCCAGTTCCCCGGTCTCTCCCCCCTCGGAGCACCGTGCCCAGTTCCCCGGTCTCTCCCCTCGGAGCACCGTGCCCAGTTCCCCGGTCTCTCCCCCTCCGGGCACCGTGCCCAGTTCCCCGGTCTCTCCCCTCGAAGCACCGTGCCCAGTTCCCCGGTCTCTCCCCTCGGAGCACCGTGCCCAGTTCCCCGGTCTCTCCCCACGGAGCACCGTGCCCAGTTCCCCGGTCTCTCCCCTCGGAGCACCGTGCGCAGTTCCCCGGTCTCTCCCCTCGAAGCACCGTGCCCAGTTCCCCGGTCTCTCCCCTCGGTCACTCGGAGCACCATGCCCAGTTCCCCGGTCTCTCCCCTCGGAGCACCGTGCCCAGTTCCCCGGTCTCTCCCCTCGGAGCACCGTGCCCAGTTCCCCGGTCTCTCCCCACGGAGCACCGTGCCCAGTTCCCCGGTCTCTCCCCTCGGAGCACCGTGCCCAGTTCCCCGGTCTCTCCCCCTCGGAGCACCGTGCCCAGTTCCCCCGGTCTCTCTCCCCTCGGAGCACCGTGCGCAGTTCCCCGGTCTCTCCCCTCGGAGCACCGTGCTCAGTTCCCCGGTCTCTCCCCTCGGAGCACCGTGCCCAGTTCCCCGGTCTCTCCCCCTCGGTCACTCGGAGCACCGTGCCCAGTTCCCCGGTCTCTCCCCCTCGGTCACTCGGAGCACCGTGCCCAGTTCCCCGGTCTCTCCCCTCGGAGCACCGTGCCCAGTTCCCCGGTCTCTCCCCTCGGAGCACCGTGCCCAGTTCCCCGGTCTCTCCCCTCGGAGCACCGTGCCCAGTTCCCCGGTCTCTCCCCTCAGTCACTCGGAGCACCGTGCGCAGTACCCCGGTCTCTCCCCTCGGAGCACCGTCCCCAGTTCCCCTGTCTCTCCCCTCGGTCACTCGGAGCACCGTGCCCAGTTCCCCGGTCTCTCCCCTCGGAGCACCGTGCCCAGTTCCCCGGTCTCTCCCCTCAGTCACTCGGAGCACCGTGCGCAGTACCCCGGTCTCTCCCCTCGGAGCACCGTGCCCAGTTCCCCGGTCTCTCCCCTCGGAGCACCGTGCCCAGTTCCCCGGTCTCTCCCCTCGGTCACTCGGAGCACCGTGCCCAGTTCCCCGGTCTTTCCCCTCGGTCACTCGGAGCACCGTGTCCAGTTCCCCGGTCTCTCCCCCTCGCAGCACCGTGCCCAGTTCCCCGGTCTCTCCCCCTCGGAGCACCGTGCGCAGTTCCCCGGTCTTTCCCCTCGGTCACTCGGAGCACCGTGCCCAGTTCCCCGGTCTTTCCCCTCGGTCACTCGGAGCACCGTGCGCAGTTCCCCGGTCACTCCCCTCGGAGCACCGTGCCCAGTTCCCCGGTCTCTCTCCCTCTCGGAGCACCGTGCCCAGTTCCCCGGTCTCTCCCCCTCGGAGCACCGTGCCCAGTTCCCCGGTCTCTCCCCCTCGGAGCACCGTGCCCAGTTCCCCGGTCTCTCCCCTCGCAGCACCGTGCACAGTTCCCCGGTCTCTCCCCTCGGAGCACCGTGCCCAGTTCCCCGGTCTCTCCCCCTCGGAGCACCGTGCGCAGTTCCCCGGTCACTCCCCTCGGAGCACCGTGCCCAGTTCCCCGGTCTCTCTCCCCCTCGGAGCACCGTGCCCAGTTCCCCGGTCTCTCCCCTCGGAGCACCGTGCCCAGTTCCCCAGTCTCTCCCCCTCGGAGCACCGTGCCCAGTTCCCCGGTCTCTCCCCCTCGGAGCACCGTGCACAGTTCCCCGGTCTCTCCCCTCGGAGCACCGTGCCCAGTTCCCCAGTCTCTCCCCTCGGTCACTCGGAACACCGTGCCGAGTTCCCCGGTCTCTCCCCTTGGAGCACCGTGCCCAGTTCCCCGGTCTCTCCCCTTGGAGCACCGTGCCCAGTTCCCCGGTCTCTCCCCTCGGAGCACCGTGCCCAGTTCCCCGGTCTCTCCCCTCGGAGCACCGTGCCCAGTTCCCCGGTCTCTCTCCCCTCGGAGCACCGTGCCCAGTTCCCCGGTCTCTCCCCTCGGAACACCGTGCCCAGTTCCCCGGTCTCTCCCCCTCGGAGCACCGTGCCCAGTTCCCTGGTCTCTCCCCTCGGTCACTCGGAGCACCGTGCCCAGTTCCCCGGTCTCTCCCCTCAGAGCACCGTGCGCTCTTCCCCAGTCTCTCCCCCTCGGAGCACCGTGCCCAGTTCCCCGGTCTCTCCCCCTCGGAGCACCGTGCCCAGTTCCCCGGTCTCTCTCCCCTCGGTCACTCGGAGCACCGTGCCCAGTTCCCCGGTCTCTCCCCCTCGGAGCACCGTGCCCAGTTCCCCGGTCTCTCCCCCTCGGAGCACCGTGCCCAGTTCCCCGGTCTCTCCCCCTCGGAGCACCGTGCCCAGTTCCCCGGTCTCTCCCCCTCGGAGCACCGTGCCCAGTTCCCCGGTCTCTCCCCCTCGGAGCACCGTGCCCAGTTCCCCGGTCACTCCCCTCGGAGCACCGTGCCCAGTTCCCCGGTCTCTCTCCCCCTCGGAGCACCGTGCCCAGTTCCCCGGTCTCTCCCCTCGCAGCACCGTGCACAGTTCCCCGGTCTCTCCCCCTCGGAGCACCGTGCCCAGTTCCCCGGTCACTCCCCCTCGGAGCACCGTGCCCAGTTCCCCGGTCTCTCTCCCCTCGCAGCACCGTGCACAGTTCCCCGGTCTCTCCCCTCGGAGCACCGTGCCCAGTTCCCCGGTCACTCCCCTCGGAGCACCGTGCCCAGTTCCCCGGTCTCTCTCCCCCTCGGAGCACCGTGCCCAGTTCCCCCGGTCTCTCCCCTCGCAGCACCGTGCCCAGTTCCCCGGTCTCTCCCCTCGGAGCACCGTGCCCAGTTCCCCGGTCTCTCCCCCTCGGAGCACCGTGCCCAGTTCCCCGGTCTCTCCCCTCGGAGCACCGTGCCCAGTTCCCCGGTCTCTCCCCTCGGTCACTCGGAGCACCGTGCCCAGTTCCCCGGTCTCTCCCCTCGGAGCACCGTGCCCAGTTCCCCGGTCTCTCCCCTCGGAGCACCGTGCCCAGTTCCCCGGTCTCTCCCCTCGGAGCACCGTGCCCAGTTCCCCGGTCTCTCCCCCTCGGAGCACCGCGCCCAGTTCCCCGGTCTCTCCCCTCGGTCACTCGGAGCACCGTGCCCAGTTCCCCAGTCTCTCCCCTCGGAGCACGGTGCCCAGTTCCCCGGTCTCTCCCCTCGGAGCACCGTGCCCAGTTCCCCGGTCTCTCCCCTCGGAGCACCGTGCCCAGTTCCCCGGTCTCTCCCCTCGGAGCACCGTGCCCAGTTCCCCGGTCTCTCTCCCCTCGGAGCACCATGCGCAGTTCTCTGGTCTCTCCCCTCGGTCACTCGCAGCACCGTGCGCAGTTCCCCGGTCTCTCCCCTCGGAGCACCGTGCGCAGTTCTCTGGTCTCTCCCCTCGGTCACTCGGAGCACCGTGCGCAGTTCCCCGGTCTCTCCCCTCGGAGCACCGTGCCAAGTTCCCCGGTCTCTCCCCTCAGTCACTTGGAGCACCGTGCCCAGTTCCCCGGTCTCTCCACTCGGTCACTCGGAGCACCGTGCCCAGTTCCCCGGGCTCTCTCCCCTCGGAGCACCGTGCCCAGTTCCCCGGTCTCTCTCCCCCTCGGAGCACCGTGCCCAGTTCCCCGGTCTCTCCCCCTCGGAGCACCGTGCACAGTTCCCCGGTCTCTCCCCCTCGGAGCACCGTGCACAGTTCCCCGGTCTCTCCCCTCGGAGCACCGTGCGCAGTTCCCCGGTCTCTCCCCTCGGAGCACCGTGCGCAGTTCCCCGGTCTCTCCCCCTCGGAGCACCGTGCCCAGTTCCCCGGTCTCTCTCCCCTCAGTCACTCGGAGCACCGTGCCCAGTTCCCCGGTCTCTCCCCCTCGGAGCACCGTGCACAGTTCCCCGGTCTCTCCCCCTCGGAGCACCGTGCCCAGTCCCCCGGTCCCTCCCCTCGGAGCACCGTGCCCAGTTCCCCGGTCTCTCCCCTCGGTCACTCGGAGCACCGTGCCCAGTTCCCCGGTCTCTCCCCCTCGGAGCACCGTGCCCAGTCCCCCCGGTCCCTCCCCTCGGAGCACCGTGCCCAGTTCCCCGGTCTCTCCACTCGGTCACTCGGAGCACCGTGCCCAGTTCCCCGGTCTCTCCCCTCGGAGCACCGTGCACAGTTCCCCGGTCTCTCCCCTCGGTCACTCGGAGCACGGTGCGCAGTTCCCCGGTCTCTCCCCTGGGAGCACCGTGCCCAGTTCCCCGGTCTCTCCCCCTCGGAGCACCGTGCCCAGTTCCCCGGTCACTCCCCCTCGGAGCACCGTGCCCAGTTCCCCGGTCTCTCCCCTCGGAGCACCGTGCCCAGTTCCCCGGTCTCTCTCCCCTCGGTCACTCGAAGCACCGTGCCCAGTTCCCCGGTCTCTCCCCCTCGGAGCACCGTGCCCAGTTCCCCGGTCTCTCCCCCTCGGAGCACCGTGCCCAGTTCCCCGGTCTCTCCCCCTCGGAGCACCGTGCCCAGTTCCCCGGTCTCTCCCTCTCGGAGCACCGTGCCCAGTTCCCCGGTCTCTCTCCCCCTCGGCCCCTCGGAGCACCGTGCCCATTTCCCCGGTCTCTCCCCCCTCGGAGCACCGTGCCCAGTTCCCCGGTCTCTCCCCTCGGAGCACCGTGCCCAGTTCCCCGGTCTCTCTCTCCCCCTCGGAGCACCGTGCCCAGTTCCCCGGTCTCTCTCCCCCTCGGAGCACCGTCCCCAGTTCCCCGGTCTCTCTCCCCCTCGGAGCACCGTGCGCAGTTCCCCGGTCTCTCTCCCCTCGGAGCACCGTTCCCAGGTTCCCCGGTCTCTCCCCTCGGAGCACCGTGCGCAGTTCCCCGGTCTCTCTCCCCTCGGAGCACCGTGCCCAGTTCCCCGGTCTCCCCCTCGGAGCACCGTGCCCAGTTCCCCAGTCTCTCTCCCCCTCGGTCAGACCCCACACTCTATGCGCTGAATACGTAACCAGAGAACCAATTGGAAAAATACGTTTATTTCATAAATAAATCACATTAAAAAGAACTCACGGCCCAAACATCTCAAAAGCAAGTCAATTAAATCCTGTTTCTCAACCGAAAATCATGAGAGAGAGAGAGAGAGAGAGAGAGAGAGAAAAAACGGTCTCAGTTCGCTGACCTCGTGGCCTTTCCCCTAGGCCTCAGGCCTGAGGTACACGAAGGAGAGAGTGCATTAGCAAGTAGGCCTCAGGCCTGCGATTCCCACAAAAGGTGTAGGCCTGGGGTACACGAATGAAGGGGCACATTGGCTCGTAGGCCTCAGGCCTGGTGAATACGAAGCAGTGAGGGTCTTCGTGAGTAGGCCTCAGGCCCCC
>NW_027310778.1:42500-45000 GCF_047496795.1 Chiloscyllium punctatum | reverse complement strand
GCGGCTGCAGCAGCGGGCGGCCTGCAGCTCCCAGCACTCTCAATCGATCAACCATCGAGTCGGGTCAGCGTGTCAAACCGGCGAGCTCCACGGTCAGGCCGGCGGCGCACCAGCACCGGACCTCCGCGGCTCCCTTCACTCTTTCCACTGCCAGCCAACCGAGAGACGGACCCAATGCGGACGTGCAGAGCTTAGGCAGACCCCCCACTGGAGGCTCAACACTTCGTGGCAGCTCCGTGTCCCAGAGACCAGGAGGGTTGGCACACACACACAGTGTGAACCACCGACAGCCATTCTGGGACCGGTGACAGCCGTGCTGGCCCCACTGCCACGACACAGACGGACGCCAGGCCGCGCTCCCCGGCGGGGGGATGGCGTCGAGCCTGACGAACGGAATGTGCAGGGTGGGGGGGAAAGGCCAAGCGCTCCGACGCCGGAGGGCTCCGGAGTCTGAACTTAGGGGGACAAAGAGGACGGGTCCTCTGCGACACCCCAGCCGCGCTCTCGCCAGCCAAGGCGAGTGCGATTGATTGCCAAACGACCCTCAGACAGGCGTGGCCCCGGGAAGAACCCGGGGCCGCAAAGTGCGTTCAAAGTGTCGATGATCAATGTGTCCTGCAATTCACATTAATTCTCGCAGCTAGCTGCGTTCGTCATCGACGCACGAGCCGAGTGATCCACCGTCAAGAGTTGTCTGAGTTTGTTTTAGGTCTCTCCCTCGCCAGAGGAAAGCGACCCGGACCGCACATACGCTCCCCACCTTGAGCTACAGCCACCTGCACGCCGGCGTGCGGGCGGAGCAGGGTGGCGTGAAGCGATGGGGAGCACCATCCTGGTGCGGCCCGCAGAAACATACGTCTATTGGGGGGAGGAGGACAGGGCGCCCAAGAGGCGATGCGTGCCCCAACGCACCGCAGCGACGGAGGCAGGATCACCGCCACCATGTCGCCCGCCTAGTATCACGAGGCGTGCAGCAGCTTTGCCCTAGGAAAAGCAGAGGCGGGAACGGGCACCGGCCATCGGTTCGGCAGCGTCACTGACGCGTGCACGTGGCGGCGTGTCGGCGAGCGGACTTCCTGCGAGGAGGCGGGGGCGGCACTCGCCCGAGCAGACGCCCGCCCGGCCCAGCCACCGCCGAGGTGGACTGGGAGTCGCGGCAACGGCTCGTCATACTCGTTCCCACACTCACAGCGCAGCTTGCCCGCAAGCCACCGACCACCGATCGACGCCAGGCGCCCCGACCGAGAGCGGGATCGCTCGTTCGCCCTGCTGGCAGTTCGCTGGGGATCACTACTGCACGGAGCTCGGAGACCGACGGGCGGCAACTCGAGAGTCTTTAAACCACCACCCCCATCCCGCAAGTGCAAAGAGGCTGTATACGCACAGACGGGTGAGGGGAATAGGTACCCCGTCGGGTTTGAAGGGAGCGTGACTAGATAGCAACGATGTAAACCCAGCCGATTTGGGAGCGAAAGACCGGCGCCTGCATCACCGGCTTCGTTTCCCGTGGCTGGAGAGTACACCGAAACCCTCCGTCTGTCGCGAGCTCCCGACGACGCGGTGCCGCCAAGCAGCAGGGCCGGACCTGGTGTGGCTCCCCTCGTCGATCACAGACCGGTCGGCACTACTGACGAGACGGTGGAACGGGCTTCGCCCCTTGTGACGAAGGGTGATGCGAACCCGCCCGCCCGCGTGCGTTCGGGGTGGACTCGGCAAACGGAGATTTGAAATCGGAAAGTGTCCTCCTGCCCCGCGCAGGTAGGCGCCCAACAGTTGTGGGGGGTTTGGCGGTGACCACGGCTGCAGGGCCTGCTACCCCGACGAGCTCTCCTGCTGGCCCCGAAACCACCCTCGCGAGACAAGTTGAAACGGAAACGGGCGTACCCCCAAGCCGACGATCCTTTCTTATTTGTTACTTTTTTTTCACTTGCTCGAGTTGTGGCGATTTGGCGGTGACCACGGCTGCAGGGCCTGCTACCCCGACGAGCTCTCCTGCTGGCCCCGAAACCACCCTCGCGAGACAAGTTGAAACGGAAACGGGCGTACCCCCAAGCCGACAGAGATCCTTTCTTATTTGTTACTTTTTTTTTTTCACTTGCTCGAGTTGTGGGGGTTTGGCGGTGACCACGGCTGCAGGGCCTGCTACCCCGACGAGCTCTCCTGCTGGCCCCGAAACCACCCTCGCGAGACAAGTTGAAACGGAAACGGGCGTACCCCCAAGCCGACGATCCTTTCTTATTTGTTACCTTTTTTTTTTCACTTGCTCGAGTTGTGGGGGTTTGGCGGTGACCACGGCTGCAGGGCCTGCTACCCCGACGAGCTCTCTGCTGGCCCCGAAACCACCCTCGCGAGACAAGTTGAAACGGAAACGGGCGTACCCCCAAGCCGACGATCCTTTCTTATTTGTTACTTTTTTTTTCACTTGCTCGAGTTGTGGGGGTTTGGCGGTGACCACGGCTGCAGGGCCTGCTACCCCGACGAGCTCTCCTGCTGGCCCCGA
>NW_027310778.1:22500-37500 GCF_047496795.1 Chiloscyllium punctatum | reverse complement strand
ACGTGCTAAGCACCACGGGACCCCTTTCGCCTGCAGGTCCCGAGCCGCCTTTATTTGCTGTTACGAGCATCGTGTGCCCCATACCTGCGTGACAAGCACCGCAGGGCGGCAGAGCCATCGCACTTGGCCGGGTGGCAGAGGAGGACCCGACTATTCACAGATAGCGGCCCAACGACTCCCAGAGCCGGTCGTGCGGTGCGCGAGGTCTGCTCTCTTCACAAGAGGCTTTATTAGGGAGTGCTAAGGCAAGGTTCTGTGCCCTCCACCCTCATCGCAACACCCATGGGAGCCTCCGGTCGTCAATAGACCGCCGCACCGGCCTCTGACTGACTCTCAGAATGGACGGAAAGAGCCGGGTAAGCCTTTCAAAAGATTCGACCACGTGCCGAAAACTTTAGACTTCCGTGAGCTCTCCGGCTTGCACCGAGACCCGAAGTCGACGTGCGAAGCACCACGGGACCCCTTTCGCCTGCAGGTCCCGAGCCGCCTTTATTTGCTGTTACGAGCATCGTGTGCCCCATACCTGCGTGACGAGCACCGCAGGGCGGCAGAGCCATCGCACTTGGCCGGGTGGCAGAGGAGGACCAGACTATTCACAGATAGCGGCCCAACGACTCCCAGAGCCGGTCGTGCGGCGCGCGAGGTCTGCTCTCTTCACAAGAGGCTTTATTAGGGAGTGCTAAGGCAAGGTTCTGTGCCCTCCACCCTCATCGCAACACCCATGGGAGCCTCCGGTCGTCAATAGACCGCCGCACCGGCCTCTGACTGACTCTCAGAATGGACGGAAAGAGCCGGGTAAGCCTTTCAAAAGATTCGACCACGTGCCGAAAACTTTAGACTTCCGTGAGCTCTCCGGCTTGCACCGAGACCCGAAGTCGACGTGCTAAGCACCACGGGACCCCTTTCGCCTGCAGGTCCCGAGCCGCCTTTATTTGCTGTTACGAGCATCGTGTGCCCCATACCTGCGTGACGAGCACCGCAGGGCGGCAGAGCCATCGCACTTGGCCGGGTGGCAGAGGAGGACCAGACTATTCACAGATAGCGGCCCAACGACTCCCAGAGCCGGTCGTGCGGCGCGCGAGGTCTGCTCTCTTCACAAGAGGCTTTATTAGGGAGTGCTAAGGCAAGGTTCTGTGCCCTCCACCCTCATCGCAACACCCATGGGAGCCTCCGGTCGTCAATAGACCGCCGCACCGGCCTCTGACTGACTCTCAGAATGGACGGAAAGAGCCGGGTAAGCCTTTCAAAAGATTCGACCACGTGCCGAAAACTTTAGACTTCCGTGAGCTCTCCGGCTTGCACCGAGACCCGAAGTCGACGTGCTAAGCACCACGGGACCCCTTTCGCCTGCAGGTCCCGAGCCGCCTTTATTTGCTGTTACGAGCATCGTGTGCCCCATACCTGCGTGACGAGCACCGCAGGGCGGCAGAGCCATCGCACTTGGCCGGGTGGCAGAGGAGGACCAGACTATTCACAGATAGCGGCCCAACGACTCCCAGAGCCGGTCGTGCGGCGCGCGAGGTCTGCTCTCATCACAAGAGGCTTTAGGGAGTGCTCAGGCAAGGGTCAGCCCGCAGCCTTCCTGGCAACACCCAGGGGAACCAGGCCACTCGCGTCTCTCGCCTTCATTTTCGACACGAGCGCCTGCGGAGGGCCACCACCCCCTCCGATTGTCAAGAGACCTCCGCACCGGCCTCTGACTTACTCTCAGAATGGACGGAAAGAGCCGGGTAAGCCTTTGAAAAGATTCGACCACGTGCCGAAAACTTTAGACTTCCGTGAGCTCTCCGGCTTGCACCGAGACCCGAAGTCGACGTGCTTAGCACCACGGGACCCCTTTCGCCTGCAGGTCCCGAGCCGCCTTTTATTTTTGTTACGAGTATCGTGTTCCCCAAACCTGGGTGACGAGCACCGCAGGGCGGCAGAGCCATCGCGCTTGTCCGGGTGGCAGAGGAGGACCAGACTATTCACAAATAGCGGCCCAACGACTCCCAGAGCCGGTCGTGCGGCAGGCGAGGTCTGCTCTCATCACAAGAGGCTTTAGGGAGTGCTCAGGCAACGGTCAGCCCGCAGCCTTCTTGGCAACACCCAAGGGAACCAGGCCACTCGCGTCTCTCGCCTTCATTTTGGACACGAGCGCCTGTGGAGGGACGGCCGGAGTCAACGTGGGGTTTGCCCGCCCTCCAATAGTGTCAAAAGACCGCCGCACAAGTCTCTGACTGACTCTTAGAACAGACAGAAAGAGTTTGTCAAATCTGTCAAAAAATTGACAAAGTGTCAAAAATTCGACTTCCAAGAGCTCTCCGGCATGCACTCATACCTGTCATTAAAGTGCTATGCCCGTGGAACCGTTTTTCGGATGCCTTTCAGAACGGTCCCGCGCCGCCATTTTGTTCTAAAAATCGTGTTCCCATATATCTCCGGGTACCCCGCCAACCTCACTGCGGAAAAACTACAAGTGGCACTGAATGGGTCTGAATTCCAAATTTGACTGCATCGGTCTGGAACTCGGTCCGGTCAAAACCGTTTGGATTTTTCTCGGTCCGGACTTCCGCGACAGACAAAGTTAAAGTTTTCGGGCTGCAGGCACAAAACGACAGCTGGCCATTTGCCGGGCTCAATTCACCCAATTCCTCCGGCACTTCGGAGCACATGTTCGGTGTAAGTTTGCGAATCTTTCCCGATGCTGCAGCATTTTCCTCCGCTGACACTTAGAATATTTTTCACACTTTGCTGAAAATTTTTCTAAGTGTTTTTTTCCAAGTTTTCCTGGTTACTGATTTCTTCTTTTTAAACATTTTTCTAAGTTTTTCTGGTTACTGATTTCTTCTTTTTAAACATTTTTCGCAGTTTGTCTGGTTACTGATTTCTTCTTTTTAAACATTTTTCGCCGTTTTTCTGGTTACTGATTTCTTCTTTTTAAACATTTTTCGCCGTTTTTCTGGTTACTCATTTCTTCTTTTTAAACATTTTTCTAAGTTTTTCTGGTTACTGATTTCTTCTTTTTAAACATTTTTCTAAGTTTTTCTGGTTACTCATTTCTTCTTTTTAAACATTTTTCTAAGTTTTTCTGGTTACTCACTTCTTCTTTTTAAACATTTTTCTAAGTTTTTCTGGTTACTGATTTCTTCTTTTTAAACATTTTTCGCCGTTTTTCTGGTTACTGATTTCTTCTTTTTAAACATTTTTCGCCGTTTTTCTGGTTACTGATTTCTTCTTTTTAAACATTTTTCTAAGTTTTTCTGGTTACTCATTTCTTCTTTTTAAACATTTTTCTAAGTTTTTCTGGTTACTGATTTCTTCTTTTTAAACATTTTTCTAAGTTTTTCTGGTTACTCATTTCTTCTTTTTAAACATTTTTCTAAGTTTTCCTGGTTACTCACTTCTTCTTTTTAAACATTTTTCTAAGTTTTTCTGGTTACTGATTTCTTCTTTTTAAACATTTTTCTAAGTTTTTCTGGTTACTCATTTCTTCTTTTTAAACATTTTTCTAAGTTTTTCTGGTTACTGACTTCTTCTTTTTAAACATTTTTCGCAGTTTGTCTGGTTACTGATTTCTTCTTTTTAAACATTTTTCGCCGTTTTTCTGGTTACTGATTTCTTCTTTTTAAACATTTTTCTAAGTTTTTCTGGTTACTCACTTCTTCTTTTTAAACATTTTTCTAAGTTTTCCTGGTTACTGATTTCTTCTTTTTAAACATTTTTCTAAGTTTTTCTGGTTACTGATTTCTTCTTTTTAAACATTTTTCTAAGTTTTTCTGGTTACTGATTTCTTCTTTTTAAACATTTTTCGCAGTTTGTCTGGTTAATGATTTCTTCTTTTTAAACATTTTTCTAAGTTTGTCTGGTTACTGATTTCTTCTTTTTAAACATTTTTCTAAGTTTTTCTGGTTACTCACTTCTTCTTTTTAAACATTTTTCTAAGTTTTCCTGGTTACTCATTTCTTCTTTTTAAACATTTTTCGCAGTTTTTCTGGTTACTGATTTCTTCTTTTCTAAACATTTTTCTAAGTTTTCCTGGTTACTGATTTCTTCTTTTTAAACATTTTTCTAAGTTTTTCTGGTTACTGATTTCTTCTTTTTAAACATTTTTCTAAGTTTTTCTGGTTACTGATTTCTTCTTTTTAAACATTTTTCTAAGTTTTTCTGGTTACTCACTTCTTCTTTTTAAACATTTTTCTAAGTTTTTCTGGTTACTCACTTCTTCTTTTGAAACATTTTTCTAAGTTTTTCTGGTTACTGATTTCTTCTTTTTAAACATTTTTCTAAGTTTTTCTGGTTACTGATTTCTTCTTTTTAAACATTTTTCGCAGTTTGTCTGGTTACTGATTTCTTCTTTTTAAACATTTTTCGCCGTTTTTCTGGTTACTGATTTCTTCTTTTTAAACATTTTTCTAAGTTTTTCTGGTTACTCACTTCTTCTTTTTAAACATTTTTCTAAGTTTTTCTGGTTACTGATTTCTTCTTTTTAAACATTTTTCGCAGTTTTTCTGGTTACTGATTTCTTCTTTTTAAACATTTTTCTAAGTTTTTCTGGTTACTGATTTCTTCTTTTTAAACATTTTTCTAAGTTTTTCTGGTTACTCACTTCTTCTTTTTAAACATTTTTCTAAGTTTTCCTGGTTACTGATTTCTTCTTTTTAAACATTTTTCGCAGTTTGTCTGGTTACTGATTTCTTCTTTTTAAACATTTTTCGCAGTTTTTCTGGTTACTGATTTCTTCTTTTTAAACATTTTTCTAAGTTTTTCTGGTTACTGATTTCTTCTTTTTAAACATTTTTCTAAGTTTTTCTGGTTACTGATTTCTTCTTTTTAAACATTTTTCTAAGTTTTTCTGGTTACTCACTTCTTCTTTTTAAACATTTTTCTAAGTTTTTCTGGTTACTCACTTCTTCTTTTGAAACATTTTTCTAAGTTTTTCTGGTTACTGATTTCTTCTTTTTAAACATTTTTCGCAGTTTGTCTGGTTACTGATTTCTTCTTTTTAAACATTTTTCGCCGTTTTTCTGGTTACTGATTTCTTCTTTTTAAACATTTTTCTAAGTTTTTCTGGTTACTCACTTCTTCTTTTTAAACATTTTTCTAAGTTTTTCTGGTTACTGATTTCTTCTTTTTAAACATTTTTCGCAGTTTTTCTGGTTACTGATTTCTTCTTTTTAAACATTTTTCTAAGTTTTTCTGGTTACTGATTTCTTCTTTTTAAACATTTTTCTAAGTTTTTCTGGTTACTCACTTCTTCTTTTTAAACATTTTTCTAAGTTTTCCTGGTTACTGATTTCTTCTTTTTAAACATTTTTCGCAGTTTGTCTGGTTACTGATTTCTTCTTTTTAAACATTTTTCGCAGTTTTTCTGGTTACTGATTTCTTCTTTTTAAACATTTTTCTAAGTTTTTCTGGTTACTGATTTCTTCTTTTTAAACATTTTTCTAAGTTTTTCTGGTTACTCACTTCTTCTTTTTAAACATTTTTCTAAGTTTTTCTGGTTACTCACTTCTTCTTTTGAAACATTTTTCTAAGTTTTTCTGGTTACTGATTTCTTCTTTTTAAACATTTTTCGCAGTTTGTCTGGTTACTGATTTCTTCTTTTTAAACATTTTTCGCCGTTTTTCTGGTTACTGATTTCTTCTTTTTAAACATTTTTCTAAGTTTTTCTGGTTACTCACTTCTTCTTTTTAAACATTTTTCTAAGTTTTTCTGGTTACTGATTTCTTCTTTTTAAACATTTTTCGCAGTTTTTCTGGTTACTGATTTCTTCTTTTTAAACATTTTTCTAAGTTTTTCTGGTTACTGATTTCTTCTTTTTAAACATTTTTCTAAGTTTTTCTGGTTACTGACTTCTTCTTTTTAAACATTTTTCTAAGTTTTCCTGGTTACTGATTTCTTCTTTTTAAACATTTTTCGCAGTTTGTCTGGTTACTGATTTCTTCTTTTTAAACATTTTTCGCAGTTTTTCTGGTTACTGATTTCTTCTTTTTAAACATTTTTCTAAGTTTTTCTGGTTACTGATTTCTTCTTTTTAAACATTTTTCTAAGTTTTTCTGGTTACTCACTTCTTCTTTTTAAACATTTTTCTAAGTTTTTCTGGTTACTCACTTCTTCTTTTGAAACATTTTTCTAAGTTTTTCTGGTTACTGATTTCTTCTTTTTAAACATTTTT
This sequence comes from Chiloscyllium punctatum, assembly GCF_047496795.1. NCBI lineage: Eukaryota > Metazoa > Chordata > Chondrichthyes > Orectolobiformes > Hemiscylliidae > Chiloscyllium > Chiloscyllium punctatum. Next base: position 31,343 of record NW_027310778.1, on the reverse strand, counting down.
CTAAGTTTTTCTGGTTACTGATTTCTTCTTTTTAAACATTTTTCGCAGTTTGTCTGGTTACTGATTTCTTCTTTTTAAACATTTTTCGCCGTTTTTCTGGTTACTGATTTCTTCTTTTTAAACATTTTTCTAAGTTTTTCTGGTTACTCACTTCTTCTTTTTAAACATTTTTCTAAGTTTTTCTGGTTACTGATTTCTTCTTTTTAAACATTTTTCGCAGTTTTTCTGGTTACTGATTTCTTCTTTTTAAACATTTTTCTAAGTTTTTCTGGTTACTGATTTCTTCTTTTTAAACATTTTTCTAAGTTTTTCTGGTTACTCACTTCTTCTTTTTAAACATTTTTCTAAGTTTTCCTGGTTACTGATTTCTTCTTTTTAAACATTTTTCGCAGTTTGTCTGGTTACTGATTTCTTCTTTTTAAACATTTTTCGCAGTTTTTCTGGTTACTGATTTCTTCTTTTTAAACATTTTTCTAAGTTTTTCTGGTTACTCACTTCTTCTTTTATAACATTTTTCTAAGTTTTCCTGGTTACTGATTTCTTCTTTTTAAACATTTTTCTAAGTTTTCCTGGTTACTGATTTCTTCTTTTTAAACATTTTTCTAAGTTTTTCTGGTTACTCATTTCTTCTTTTTAAACATTTTTCGCAGTTTTTCTGGTTACTGATTTCTTCTTTTTAAACATTTTCCTAAGTTTTCCTGGTTACTGATTTCTTCTTTTTAAACATTTTTCTAAGTTTTCCTGGTTACTCATTTCTTCTTTTTGATCATTTTTCTAAGTTTTCCTGGTTACTGATTTCTTCGTTTTGAACATTTTTCTAAGTTTTCCTGGTTACTCACTTCTTCTTTTCAAACATTTTTCTTCGTTTTTCTGTTTACTCATTTAGCACTTTCAGGCACTTTCCGATCATTTCCTCGTTCCCGATTTCACCCTTTAAAACGCTTTCGGGCATTTCCCTAAGTTTTGCGGTTCACTCGTTTGGGACTCACTGACACCTTCTCTAGCTTCCCTGCTCACTTTTTTCGTACTGTTGAGAAAATTCGAACCCTTTCCTTAACTATGCCGGTTACTGACTTCACCGCTTCAGACCCTTGTCCCCGTAATGAAAGATACCATTTCCCACCGTGGGAAATGCACGAAAATCGGACTGAACACGGGGGAGGCTCCCCCCTCGAAGGCGAGACCGTCGGCAGAACCGCCGGGTCAAACCCGGCTGAGCTACCCGGCTTACAAGTCTCAAAGTCGGTATGAGCAGTCACGTCCACCCCCATTCCCTTTTGGACCACTTCCCACGGTTCCAAATGCATGAAAATCGGCCTGTACACGGGGGAGGCACCCGCCTCGAAGACGAGACCGTCGGCAGAACCGCCGGGTCAAACCCGGCTGAGCTACCCGGCTCGGAAGCGCCAAAGTCGGGTTGAGCAGTCACATTCACTCCCATCCCCTTTTGGGCAACTTCCCACGGTTGGAAATGCATGGAAATCGGACTGAACACGGGGGAGGCTCCCCCCTCGAAGGCGAGACCGTCGGCAGAACCGCCGGATCAAACCCGGCTGAGCTACCCGGCTTACAAGTCTCAAAGTCGGTATGAGCAGACACGTCCACCCCCATTCCCTTTTGGACCACTTCCCACGGTTCGAAATGCATGAAAATCGGCCTGTATACGGGGGAGGCACCCGCCTCGAAGACGAGACCGTCGGCAGAACCGCCGGGTCAAACCCGGCTGAGCTACCCGGCTCGGAAGCGCCAAAGTCGGGTTGAGCAGTCACATTCACTCCCATCCCCTTTTGGGCAACTTCCCACGGTTGGAAATGCATGGAAATCGGACTGAACACGGGGGAGGCTCCCCCCTCGAAGGCGAGACCGTCGGCAGAACCGCCGGATCAAACCCGGCTGAGCTACCCGGCTTACAAGTCTCAAAGTCGGTATGAGCAGACACGTCCACCCCCATTCCCTTTTGGACCACTTCCCACGGTTCGAAATGCATGAAAATCGGCCTGTATACGGGGGAGGCACCCGCCTCGAAGACGAGACCGTCGGCAGAACCGCCGGGTCAAACCCGGCCGGGCTACCCGGGTTAGAAGCCCTAGAGTCGGGTTGAGCAGTCACAATCACTCCCATCCCCTTTTGAACCTGTTCCCACCGTTGGAAATGCACGAAAATCGGCCTGTACACGGGGGAGGCTCCCCCCTCGAAGGCGAGACCGTCGGCAGAACCGCCGGGTCAAACCCGGCTGAGCTACCCGGCTTACAAGTCTCGAAGTCGGGTTGAGCAGTCACATTCACTCCCATCGACTTTTGGGCAACTTCCCACCGTTGCAAATGCATGAAAATCGGCCTGTACACGGGGGAGGCACCCGCCTCGAAGTCGAGACCGTCGGCAGAACCGCCGGGTCCAACCCGGCTGAGCTACCCGGCTTACAAGTCTCAAAGCCGGGTTGGGCAGTCACGTTCACCCCCATTCCCTTTTGGATCACTTCCCACGGTTCGAAATGCACGAAAACCGGCCTGTACACGGGGGAGGGTCCGCCCTCGAAGGCGAGACCGTCGGCAGAACCGCCGGGTCAAACCTGGCTGAGCTACCCGGCTTACAAGTCTCAAAGTCGGGTTGAGCAGTCACGTTCACTCCCATCGACTTTTAGACCACTTCCCACGGTTCGAAATGCACGAAAATCGGCCTGTACACGGGGGAGGCACCCGCCTCGAAGACGAGACCGTCGGCAGAACCGCCGGGTCAAACCCGGCCGAGCTACCCGGCTTAAAAGTCTCAAAGTCGGTATGAGCAGTCACATTCACCCCCATTCCCTTTTGGACCACTTCCCACGGTTGGAAATGCATGAAAATCGGCCTGGACACGGGGGAGGCTCCCCCCTCGATGACGAGACCGTCGGCAGAACCGCCGGAACAAACCCGGCTGAGCTACCCGGCTTACAAGTCTCAAAGTCGGTATGAGCAGACACGTCCACCCCCATTCCCTTTTGGACCACTTCCCACCGTTGGAAATGCACGAAAATCGGCCTGTACACGGGGGAGGCACCGGCCTCGAAGACGAGACCGTCGGCAGAACCGCCGGGTCAAACCCGGCTGAGCTACCCGGCTTACAAGTCTCAAAGTCGGGTTGAGCAGTCACATTCACTCCCATCGACTTTTGGGCAACTTCCCACGGTTCGAAATGCACAAGATTCGGCCTGAACACGGGGGACGCTCCCCCCTCGAAGGCGAGACCGTCGGCAGACCCGCCGGGTCAAACCCGGCTGAGCTACCCGGCTCGGAAGCGCCAAAGTCGGTATGAGCAGTCACGTTCACTCCCATCCCCTTTTGGACCGCTTCCCACGGTACGAAATGCATGAAAATCGGCCTGTACACGGGGGAGGCACCCGCCTCGAAGACGAGACCGTCGGCAGAACCGCCGGGTCAAACCCGGCTGAGCTACCCGGCTTACAAGTCTCAAAGTCGGGTTGAGCAGTCACATTCACTCCCATCGACTTTTGGGCAACTTCCCACGGTTCGAAATGCACAAAATTCGGCCTGAACACGGGGGACGCTCCCCCCTCGAAGGCGAGACCGTCGGCAGAACCGCCGGGTCAAACCCGGCTGAGCTACCCGGCTTAAAAGTCTCAAAGTCGGTATGAGCAGTCACATTCACCCCCATTCCCTTTTGGACCACTTCCCACGGTTGGAAATGCATGAAAATCGGCCTGGACACGGGGGAGGCTCCCCCCTCGATGACGAGACCGTCGGCAGAACCGCCGGAACAAACCCGGCTGAGCTACCCGGCTTACAAGTCTCAAAGTCGGTATGAGCAGACACGTCCACCCCCATTCCCTTTTGGACCACTTCCCACCGTTGGAAATGCACGAAAATCGGCCTGTACACGGGGGAGGCACCGGCCTCGAAGACGAGACCGTCGGCAGAACCGCCGGATCAAACCCGGCCGAGCTACCCGGGTTAGAAGCCTCAGAGTCGGGTTGAGCAGTCACGTCCACCCCCATTCCCTTTTGGACCACTTCCCACGGTTCGAAATGCACGAAAATCGGCCTGTACACGGGGGAGGGAGCCGCCTCGAAGACGAGACCGTCGGCAGAACCGCCGGTTCAAACCCGGCTGAGCTACCAGGCTCGGAAGCGCCAAAGTCGGGTTGAGCAGTCACATTCACTCCCATCCCCTTTTGGGCAACTTCCCACCGTTGCAAATGCATGAAAATCGGCCTGTACACGGGGGAGGGAGCCGCCTCGAAGACGAGACCGTCGGCAGAACCGCCGGATCAAACCCGGCTGAGCTACCAGGCTCGGAAGCGCCAAAGTCGGTATGAGCAGTCACATTCACTCCCATCCCCTTTTGGGCCACTTCCCACGGTTCGAAATGCACGAAAATCGGACTGAACACGGGGGAGGCTCCCCCCTCCAAAACGAGACCATCGGCAGAATCGACGGGTCAAACCCGGCCGAGCTACCCGGGTTAGAAGCCTCAAAGTCGGGTTGAGCAGTCACGTCCACCCCCATCCCCTTTTGGACCACTTCCCACGGTTCGAAATGCACGAAAATCGGCCTGTACACGGGGGAGGCACCCGCCTCGAAGACGAGACCGTCGGCAGACCCGCCGGATCAAACCCGGCCGAGCTACACGGCTTACAAGTCTCAATGTCGGTATGAGCAGTCACGTCCACCCCTATTCCCTTTTGGACCACTTCCCACGGTACGAAATGCATGAAAATCGGCCTGTACACGGGGGAGGCACCCGCCTCGAAGACGAGACCGTCGGCAGAACCGCCGGGTCAAACCCGGCTGAGCTACCCGGCTCGGAAGCGCCAAAGTCGGGTTGAGCAGTCACATTCACTCCCATCGACTTTTGGGCAACTTCCCACGGTTCGAAATGCACAAAATTCGGCCTGAACACGGGGGACGCTCCCCCCTCGAAGGCGAGACCGTCGGCAGAACCGCCGGGTCAAACCCGGCTGAGCTACCCGGGTCGGAAGCGCCAAGGTCGGTATGAGCAGTCACATTCACTCCCATCCCCTTTTGGACCGCTTCCCACGGTTTGAAATGCACGAAAATCGGCCTGTACACGGGGGAGGCTCCGCCCTCGAAGGCGAGACCGACGGCAGAACCGCCGGGTCAAACCCGGCCGGGCTACCCGGGTTAGAAGCCTCAGAGTCGGGTTGAGCAGTCACATTCACCCCCATCCCCTTTTGAACCTCTTCCCACCGTTGGAAATGCACGAAAATCGGCCTGTACACGGGGGAGGCGCCCCTCTCGAAGGCGAGACCGACGGCAGAACCGCCGGGTCAAACCCGGCCGAGCTACCCGGGTTAGAAGCCTCAGAGTCGGGTTGAGCAGTCACATTCACCCCCATTCCCTTTTGGACCACTTCCCACGGTACGAAATGCATGAAAATCGGCCTGTACACGGGGGAGGCACCCGCCTCGAAGACGAGACCGTCGGCAGAACCGCCGGGTCAAACCCGGCTGAGCTACCCGGGTCGGAAGCGCCAAGGTCGGTATGAGCAGTCACATTCACTCCCATCCCCTTTTGGACCGCTTCCCACGGTTTGAAATGCACGAAAATCGGCCTGTACACGGGGGAGGCTCCGCCCTCGAAGGCGAGACCGACGGCAGAACCGCCGGGTCAAACCCGGCCGGGCTACCCGGGTTAGAAGCCTCAGAGTCGGGTTGAGCAGTCACATTCACCCCCATCCCCTTTTGAACCTCTTCCCACCGTTGGAAATGCACGAAAATCGGCCTGTACACGGGGGAGGCCCCCCTCTCGAAGACGAGACCGTCGGCAGACCCGCCGGATCAAACCCGGCCGAGCTACACGGCTTACAAGTCTCGATGTCGGTATGAGCAGTCACGTCCACCCCCATTCCCTTTTGGACCACTTCCCACGGTACGAAATGCATGAAAATCGGCCTGTACACGGGGGAGGCACCCGCCTCGAAGACGAGACCGTCGGCAGAACCGCCGGGTCAAACCCGGCTGAGCTACCCGGCTCGGAAGCGCCAAAGTCGGGTTGAGCAGTCACATTCACTCCCATCCCCTTTTGGGCCACTTCCCACGGTTCGAAATGCATGAAAATCGGCCTGTACACGGGGGACGCTCCCCCCTCGAAGGCGAGGCCGTCGGCAGAACCGCCGGGTCAAACCCGGCTGAGCTACCCGGGTTAGATGCCTCAAAGTCGGGTTGAGCAGTCACATTCACCCCCATCCCCTTTCGGCCCCCTTCCCACGGTTGGAAATGCATGAAAATCGGCCTGTACACGGTGGGCGCTCCCCCCTCGAAGGTGAGACCTTCGGCAGAACCGCCGGGTCAAATCCTGCCGAGCTACCCGCGTTAGAGGTCTCAATGTCGGCTTCAGCAGTCACATTCAATCCCATTCCCGTTTGGACCTCTTCCCGCCGATGGAAATGCACAAAATTCGGCCTGAACACGCGGGACGCTCCCCCCTCGAAGGCGAGACCGTCGCCAGAACCGCCGGGTCAAATCCGGCTGAGCTACCCGCGTTACAGGTCTCAAAGTCGGGTTGAGCAGTCACGTTCACCCCCATCCCCTTTCGGACCCCTTCCCACGGTTGGAAATGCATGAAAATCGGCCTGTACACGGTGGGCGCTCCCCCCTCGAAGGTGAGACCTTCGGCAGAACCGCCGGGTCAAATCCGGCCGAGCTACCCGCGTTAGAGGTCTCAATGTCGGCTTCAGCAGTCACATTCAATCCCATTCCCGTTTGGACCTCTTCCCGCCGATGGAAATGCACAAAATTCGGCCTGAACACGCGGGAGGCTCCCCCCTCGAAGGTGAGACCTTCGGCAGAACCGCCGGGTCAAATCCGGCCGAGCTACCCGCGTTAGAGGTCTCAATGTCGGCTTCAGCAGTCACATTCAATCCCATTCCCGTTTGGACCTCTTCCCGCCGATGGAAATGCACAAAATTCGGCCTGAACACGCGGGACGCTCCCCCCTCGAAGGCGAGACCGTCGCCAGAACCGCCGGGTCAAATCCGGCCGAGCTACCCGCGTTAGAGGTCTCAATGTCGGCTTCAGCAGTCACATTCAATCCCATTCCCTTTTGGAACACTTCCCGCCGTTAACAATGCACGATATTCGGCACTGAACACGCGGGACGCTCCCCCCTCGAAGGTGAGACCTTCGGCAGAACCGCCGGGTCAAATCCTGCCGAGCTACCCGCGTTAGAGGTCTCAATGTCGGCTTCAGCAGTCACATTCAATCCCATTCCCGTTTGGACCTCTTCCCGCCGATGGAAATGCACAAAATTCGGCCTGAACACGCGGGGCGCTCCCCCCTCGAAGGCGAGACCGTCGCCAGAACCGCCGGGTCAAATCCGGCTGAGCTACCCGCGTTACAGGTCTCAAAGTCGGCTTCAGCAGTCACATTCAATCCCATTCCCTTTTGGAACACTTCCCGCCGTTAACAATGCACGATATTCGGACTGAACACGGGGGCCGGTCCGCCCTCGAAGTCAACACCGTCCGCAGAACCGCCGGGGCAAATCCGGCTGAGCTACCCCGCCCCCGAACACTCAAAGTCCCTCTGAAGCCTTGCATTCGCCTCCTTGGAAAATTGACGTCAAACATTACCAAAATCGGGGGCACGAGCACTAAAGCTAAGTCTCACCCTTTCCCTATCCCTAACCAGGAACCGAACGCCCACCCTCAGCCTCACACCAACGCCGGTGCCACTCCAGACAGACACACCCTTCAAAACCACACCCATCCGGCCATGCAACTCAAAAAGGGTCCAAATTCAGAAACACCCCCTTCAAAAGGCACTCCATCCTCGGCCACACCACCGGGACATGCTCCCCTCGGCGATAATTAAGCCCCCACCACTATTTGAAGCCAACCGCAGCCGCAACTCGAACGGAGAAATCAGTAACCAATTCAAAAATGCGCTTGGTTACTGATTTCTACTGAGCCGAAAAAATTCTAAGTGTCGGTGGTTACTGATTTATACCAACCCGAAAATATTCTAAGTGTCGGTGGTTACTGATTTATACCAACCCGAAAAAATTCTAAGTGTCAGTGGTTACTGATTTATACCAACTCGAAAAAATTCTAAGTGTCAGTGGTTACTGATTTATACCAACCCGAAAATATTCTAAGTGTCAGTGGTTACTGATTTGTACCGACCCGAAAATATTCTAAGTGTCAGTGGTTACTGATTTATACCAACCCGAAAAAATTCTAAGTGTCAGTGGTTACTGATTTATACCAAGTCGAAAAAATTCTAAGTGTCAGTGGTTACTGATTTATACCAACCCGAAAATATTCTAAGTGTCAGTGGTTACTGATTTATACCAACTCGAAAAAATTCTAAGTGTCAGTGGTTACTGATTTATACCGACCCGAAAAAATTCTAAGTGTCAGTGGTTACTGATTTATACCAACTCGAAAATATTCTAAGTGTCGGTGGTTACTGATTTATACCAACCCGAAAAAATTCTAAGTGTCAGTGGTTACTGATTTATACCAACTCGAAAAAATTCTAAGTGTCGGTGGTTACTGATTTATACCAACTCGAAAATATTCTAAGTGTCGGTGGTTACTGATTTATACCAACCCGAAAATATTCTAAGTGTCAGTGGTTACTGATTTATACCAACTCGAAAAAATTCTAAGTGTCAGTGGTTACTGATTTATACCAACTCGAAAATATTCTAAGTGTCGGTGGTTACTGATTTATACCAACCCGAAAATATTCTAAGTGTCAGTGGTTACTGATTTGTACCGACCCGAAAAAATTCTAAGTGTCAGTGGTTACTGATTTATACCAACTCCGAAAATATTCTAAGTGTCGGTGGTTACTGATTTATACCAACCCGAAAATATTCTAAG
>NW_027310778.1:12500-15000 GCF_047496795.1 Chiloscyllium punctatum | reverse complement strand
GCGGAGCAGGGTGGCGTGAAGCGATGGGGAGCACCATCCTGGTGCGGCCCGCAGAAACATACGTCTATTGGGGGGAGGAGGACAGGGCGCCCAAGAGGCGATGCGTGCCCCAACGCACCGCAGCGACGGAGGCAGGATCACCGCCACCATGTCGCCCGCCTAGTATCACGAGGCGTGCAGCAGCTTTGCCCTAGGAAAAGCAGAGGCGGGAACGGGCACCGGCCATCGGTTCGGCAGCGTCACTGACGCGTGCACGTGGCGGCGTGTCGGCGAGCGGACTTCCTGCGAGGAGGCGGGGGCGGCACTCGCCCGAGCAGACGCCCGCCCGGCCCAGCCACCGCCGAGGTGGACTGGGAGTCGCGGCAACGGCTCGTCATACTCGTTCCCACACTCACAGCGCAGCTTGCCCGCAAGCCACCGACCACCGATCGACGCCAGGCGCCCCGACCGAGAGCGGGATCGCTCGTTCGCCCTGCTGGCAGTTCGCTGGGGATCACTACTGCACGGAGCTCGGAGACCGACGGGCGGCAACTCGAGAGTCTTTAAACCACCACCCCCATCCCGCAAGTGCAAAGAGGCTGTATACGCACAGACGGGTGAGGGGAATAGGTACCCCGTCGGGTTTGAAGGGAGCGTGACTAGATAGCAACGATGTAAACCCAGCCGATTTGGGAGCGAAAGACCGGCGCCTGCATCACCGGCTTCGTTTCCCGTGGCTGGAGAGTACACCGAAACCCTCCGTCTGTCGCGAGCTCCCGACGACGCGGTGCCGCCAAGCAGCAGGGCCGGACCTGGTGTGGCTCCCCTCGTCGATCACAGACCGGTCGGCACTACTGACGAGACGGTGGAACGGGCTTCGCCCCTTGTGACGAAGGGTGATGCGAACCCGCCCGCCCGCGTGCGTTCGGGGTGGACTCGGCAAACGGAGATTTGAAATCGGAAAGTGTCCTCCTGCCCCGCGCAGGTAGGCGCCCAACAGTTGTGGGGGGTTTGGCGGTGACCACGGCTGCAGGGCCTGCTACCCCGACGAGCTCTCCTGCTGGCCCCGAAACCACCCTCGCGAGACAAGTTGAAACGGAAACGGGCGTACCCCCAAGCCGACGATCCTTTCTTATTTGTTACTTTTTTTTTCACTTGCTCGAGTTGTGGCGATTTGGCGGTGACCACGGCTGCAGGGCCTGCTACCCCGACGAGCTCTCCTGCTGGCCCCGAAACCACCCTCGCGAGACAAGTTGAAACGGAAACGGGCGTACCCCCAAGCCGACAGAGATCCTTTCTTATTTGTTACTTTTTTTTTTCACTTGCTCGAGTTGTGGGGGTTTGGCGGTGACCACGGCTGCAGGGCCTGCTACCCCGACGAGCTCTCCTGCTGGCCCCGAAACCACCCTCGCGAGACAAGTTGAAACGGAAACGGGCGTACCCCCAAGCCGACGATCCTTTCTTATTTGTTACTTTTTTTTTTCACTTGCTCGAGTTGTGGGGGTTTGGCGGTGACCACGGCTGCAGGGCCTGCTACCCCGACGAGCTCTCCTGCTGGCCCCGAAACCACCCTCGCGAGACAAGTTGAAACGGAAACGGGCGTACCCCCAAGCCGACGATCCTTTCTTATTTGTTACTTTTTTTTTCACTTGCTCGAGTTGTGGGGGTTTGGCGGTGACCACGGCTGCAGGGCCTGCTACCCCGACGAGCTCTCTCTGCTGGCCCCGAAACCACCCTCGCGAGACAAGTTGAAACGGAAACGGGCGTACCCCCAAGCCGACGATCCTTTCTTATTTGTTACTTTTTTTTTCACTTGCTCGAGTTGTGGGGGTTTGGCGGTGACCACGGCTGCAGGGCCTGCTACCCCGACGAGCTCTCCTGCTGGCCCCGAAACCACCCTCGCGAGACAAGTTGAAACGGAAACGGGCGTACCCCCAAGCCGACAGAGATGCTTTCGCTCCTGTTACTTTTTTTTTCACTTGCTCGAGTTGTGGGGGTTTGGCGGTGACCACGGCTGCAGGGCCTGCTACCCCGACGAGCTCTCCTGCTGGCCCCGAAACCACCCTCGCGAGACAAGTTGAAACGGAAACGGGCGTACCCCCAAGCCGACAGAGATCCTTTCGTACTTGAACCAACACAAAGTTTGTCACGTTTTATTTTTACGAGTGATCGACCGTCAAGATTTGTCTCTGAGTTTGCTTAAGGTCTCTCCCTCGCCAGAGGAAAGCCACCCGGACCGCACATACACTCCCCACCTTTAGCAGCAGCCACCTGCACGCCGGCGTGCGGGCGGAGCAGGGTGGCGTGAAGCTGTGGGGAGCACCAGCCTGGTGCGGCCCGCAGAGACATACATCTATTGGTTGAAAAAAAACAGGGCGCCCAAGAGGCGATGCGTGCCCCAACGCACCGCAGCGACGGAGGCAGGATCACCGCCACCATGTCGCCCGCGGAGTATCACGAGGCGTGCAGCAGCTTTGCCCTAGGAAAAGCAGAGGCGGGAACGGGCACCGGCCATCGGTTC
>NW_027310778.1:0-7500 GCF_047496795.1 Chiloscyllium punctatum | reverse complement strand
TAAGCCTTTCAAAAGATTCGACCACGTGCCGAAAACTTTAGACTTCCGTGAGCTCTCCGGCTTGCACCGAGACCCGAAGTCGACGTGCTAAGCACCACGGGACCCCTTTCGCCTGCAGGTCCCGAGCCGCCTTTATTTGCTGTTACGAGCATCGTGTGCCCCATACCTGCGTGACGAGCACCGCAGGGCGGCAGAGCCATCGCACTTGGCCGGGTGGCAGAGGAGGACCAGACTATTCACAGATAGCGGCCCAACGACTCCCAGAGCCGGTCGTGCGGCGCGCGAGGTCTGCTCTCTTCACAAGAGGCTTTATTAGGGAGTGCTAAGGCAAGGTTCTGTGCCCTCCACCCTCATCGCAACACCCATGGGAGCCTCCGGTCGTCAATAGACCGCCGCACCGGCCTCTGACTGACTCTCAGAATGGACGGAAAGAGCCGGGTAAGCCTTTCAAAAGATTCGACCACGTGCCGAAAACTTTAGACTTCCGTGAGCTCTCCGGCTTGCACCGAGACCCGAAGTCGACGTGCTAAGCACCACGGGACCCCTTTCGCCTGCAGGTCCCGAGCCGCCTTTATTTGCTGTTACGAGCATCGTGTGCCCCATACCTGCGTGACGAGCACCGCAGGGCGGCAGAGCCATCGCACTTGGCCGGGTGGCAGAGGAGGACCAGACTATTCACAGATAGCGGCCCAACGACTCCCAGAGCCGGTCGTGCGGCGCGCGAGGTCTGCTCTCATCACAAGAGGCTTTAGGGAGTGCTCAGGCAAGGGTCAGCCCGCAGCCTTCCTGGCAACACCCAGGGGAACCAGGCCACTCGCGTCTCTCGCCTTCATTTTCGACACGAGCGCCTGCGGAGGGCCACCACCCCCTCCGATTGTCAAGAGACCTCCGCACCGGCCTCTGACTTACTCTCAGAATGGACGGAAAGAGCCGGGTAAGCCTTTGAAAAGATTCGACCACGTGCCGAAAACTTTAGACTTCCGTGAGCTCTCCGGCTTGCACCGAGACCCGAAGTCGACGTGCTTAGCACCACGGGACCCCTTTCGCCTGCAGGTCCCGAGCCGCCTTTTATTTTTGTTACGAGTATCGTGTTCCCCAAACCTGGGTGACGAGCACCGCAGGGCGGCAGAGCCATCGCGCTTGTCCGGGTGGCAGAGGAGGACCAGACTATTCACAAATAGCGGCCCAACGACTCCCAGAGCCGGTCGTGCGGCAGGCGAGGTCTGCTCTCATCACAAGAGGCTTTAGGGAGTGCTCAGGCAACGGTCAGCCCGCAGCCTTCTTGGCAACACCCAAGGGAACCAGGCCACTCGCGTCTCTCGCCTTCATTTTGGACACGAGCGCCTGTGGAGGGACGGCCGGAGTCAACGTGGGGTTTGCCCGCCCTCCAATAGTGTCAAAAGACCGCCGCACAAGTCTCTGACTGACTCTTAGAACAGACAGAAAGAGTTTGTCAAATCTGTCAAAAAATTGACAAAGTGTCAAAAATTCGACTTCCAAGAGCTCTCCGGCATGCACTCATACCTGTCATTAAAGTGCTATGCCCGTGGAACCGTTTTTCGGATGCCTTTCAGAACGGTCCCGCGCCGCCATTTTGTTCTAAAAATCGTGTTCCCATATATCTCCGGGTACCCCGCCAACCTCACTGCGGAAAAACTACAAGTGGCACTGAATGGGTCTGAATTCCAAATTTGACTGCATCGGTCTGGAACTCGGTCCGGTCAAAACCGTTTGGATTTTTCTCGGTCCGGACTTCCGCGACAGACAAAGTTAAAGTTTTCGGGCTGCAGGCACAAAACGACAGCTGGCCATTTGCCGGGCTCAATTCACCCAATTCCTCCGGCACTTCGGAGCACATGTTCGGTGTAAGTTTGCGAATCTTTCCCGATGCTGCAGCATTTTCCTCCGCTGACACTTAGAATATTTTTCACACTTTGCTGAAAATTTTTCTAAGTGTTTTTTTCCAAGTTTTCCTGGTTACTGATTTCTTCTTTTTAAACATTTTTCTAAGTTTTTCTGGTTACTGATTTCTTCTTTTTAAACATTTTTCGCAGTTTGTCTGGTTACTGATTTCTTCTTTTTAAACATTTTTCGCCGTTTTTCTGGTTACTGATTTCTTCTTTTTAAACATTTTTCGCCGTTTTTCTGGTTACTCATTTCTTCTTTTTAAACATTTTTCTAAGTTTTTCTGGTTACTGATTTCTTCTTTTTAAACATTTTTCTAAGTTTTTCTGGTTACTCATTTCTTCTTTTTAAACATTTTTCTAAGTTTTTCTGGTTACTCACTTCTTCTTTTTAAACATTTTTCTAAGTTTTTCTGGTTACTGATTTCTTCTTTTTAAACATTTTTCGCCGTTTTTCTGGTTACTGATTTCTTCTTTTTAAACATTTTTCTAAGTTTTTCTGGTTACTCATTTCTTCTTTTTAAACATTTTTCGCCGTTTTTCTGGTTACTGATTTCTTCTTTTTAAACATTTTTCTAAGTTTTTCTGGTTACTGATTTCTTCTTTTTAAACATTTTTCTAAGTTTTCCTGGTTACTCATTTCTTCTTTTTAAACATTTTTCTAAGTTTTCCTGGTTACTCATTTCTTCTTTTTAAACATTTTTCTAAGTTTTCCTGGTTACTGATTTCTTCTTTTTAAACATTTTTCGCAGTTTTTCTGGTTACTGATTTCTTCTTTTTAAACATTTTTCTAAGTTTTTCTGGTTACTGATTTCTTCTTTTTAAACATTTTTCTAAGTTTTTCTGGTTACTCACTTCTTCTTTTTAAACATTTTTCTAAGTTTTTCTGGTTACTCACTTCTTCTTTTGAAACATTTTTCTAAGTTTTTCTGGTTACTGATTTCTTCTTTTTAAACATTTTTCGCAGTTTGTCTGGTTACTGATTTCTTCTTTTTAAACATTTTTCGCCGTTTTTCTGGTTACTGATTTCTTCTTTTTAAACATTTTTCTAAGTTTTTCTGGTTACTCACTTCTTCTTTTTAAACATTTTTCTAAGTTTTTCTGGTTACTGATTTCTTCTTTTTAAACATTTTTCGCAGTTTTTCTGGTTACTGATTTCTTCTTTTTAAACATTTTTCTAAGTTTTTCTGGTTACTGATTTCTTCTTTTTAAACATTTTTCTAAGTTTTTCTGGTTACTCACTTCTTCTTTTTAAACATTTTTCTAAGTTTTCCTGGTTACTGATTTCTTCTTTTTAAACATTTTTCGCAGTTTTTCTGGTTACTGATTTCTTCTTTTTAAACATTTTTCTAAGTTTTTCTGGTTACTGATTTCTTCTTTTTAAACATTTTTCTAAGTTTTTCTGGTTACTCACTTCTTCTTTTTAAACATTTTTCTAAGTTTTCCTGGTTACTGATTTCTTCTTTTTAAACATTTTTCGCAGTTTGTCTGGTTACTGATTTCTTCTTTTTAAACATTTTTCGCAGTTTTTCTGGTTACTGATTTCTTCTTTTTAAACATTTTTCTAAGTTTTTCTGGTTACTGATTTCTTCTTTTTAAACATTTTTCTAAGTTTTTCTGGTTACTGATTTCTTCTTTTTAAACATTTTTCTAAGTTTTTCTGGTTACTCACTTCTTCTTTTTAAACATTTTTCTAAGTTTTTCTGGTTACTCACTTCTTCTTTTGAAACATTTTTCTAAGTTTTTCTGGTTACTGATTTCTTCTTTTAAACATTTTTCGCAGTTTGTCTGGTTACTGATTTCTTCTTTTTAAACATTTTTCGCCGTTTTTCTGGTTACTGATTTCTTCTTTTAAACATTTTTCTAAGTTTTTCTGGTTACTCACTTCTTCTTTTTAAACATTTTTCTAAGTTTTTCTGGTTACTGATTTCTTCTTTTTAAACATTTTTCGCAGTTTTTCTGGTTACTGATTTCTTCTTTTTTAAACATTTTTCTAAGTTTTTCTGGTTTACTGATTTCTTCTTTTTAAACATTTTTCTAAGTTTTTCTGGTTACTCACTTCTTCTTTTTAAACATTTTCTAAGTTTTCCTGGTTACTGATTTCTTCTTTTTAAACATTTTTCGCAGTTTGTCTGGTTACTGATTTCTTCTTTTTAAACATTTTTCGCAGTTTTTCTGGTTACTGATTTCTTCTTTTTAAACATTTTTCTAAGTTTTTCTGGTTACTGATTTCTTCTTTTTAAACATTTTTCTAAGTTTTTCTGGTTACTCACTTCTTCTTTTTAAACATTTTTCTAAGTTTTTCTGGTTACTCACTTCTTCTTTTGAAACATTTTTCTAAGTTTTTCTGGTTACTGATTTCTTCTTTTTAAACATTTTTCGCCGTTTTTCTGGTTACTGATTTCTTCTTTTTTAAACATTTTTCTAAGTTTTTCTGGTTACTCACTTCTTCTTTTAAACATTTTTCTAAGTTTTTCTGGTTACTGATTTCTTCTTTTTAAACATTTTTCGCAGTTTTTCTGGTTACTGATTTCTTCTTTTTAAACATTTTTCTAAGTTTTTCTGGTTACTGATTTCTTCTTTTTAAACATTTTTCTAAGTTTTTCTGGTTACTGACTTCTTCTTTTTAAACATTTTTCTAAGTTTTCCTGGTTACTGATTTCTTCTTTTTAAACATTTTTCGCAGTTTGTCTGGTTACTGATTTCTTCTTTTTAAACATTTTTCGCAGTTTTTCTGGTTACTGATTTCTTCTTTTTAAACATTTTTCTAAGTTTTTCTGGTTACTGATTTCTTCTTTTTAAACATTTTTCTAGTTTTTCTGGTTACTCACTTCTTCTTTTTAAACATTTTTCTAAGTTTTTCTGGTTACTCACTTCTTCTTTTGAAACATTTTTCTAAGTTTTTCTGGTTACTGATTTCTTCTTTTTAAACATTTTTCTAAGTTTTTCTGGTTACTGATTTCTTCTTTTTAAACATTTTTCGCAGTTTGTCTGGTTACTGATTTCTTCTTTTTAAACATTTTTCGCCGTTTTTCTGGTTACTGATTTCTTCTTTTTAAACATTTTTCTAAGTTTTTCTGGTTACTCACTTCTTCTTTTTAAACATTTTTCTAAGTTTTTCTGGTTACTGATTTCTTCTTTTTAAACATTTTCGCAGTTTTTCTGGTTACTGATTTCTTCTTTTTAACATTTTTCTAAGTTTTTCTGGTTACTGATTTTCTTCTTTTTAAACATTTTTCTAAGTTTTTCTGGTTACTCACTTCTTCTTTTTAAACATTTTTCTAAGTTTTCCTGGTTACTGATTTCTTCTTTTTAAACATTTTTCGCAGTTTGTCTGGTTACTGATTTCTTCTTTTTAAACATTTTTCGCAGTTTTTCTGGTTACTGATTTCTTCTTTTTAAACATTTTTCTAAGTTTTTCTGGTTACTCACTTCTTCTTTTATAACATTTTTCTAAGTTTTCCTGGTTACTGATTTCTTCTTTTTAAACATTTTTCTAAGTTTTCCTGGTTACTGATTTCTTCTTTTTAAACATTTTTCTAAGTTTTTCTGGTTACTCATTTCTTCTTTTTAAACATTTTTCGCAGTTTTTCTGGTTACTGATTTCTTCTTTTTAAACATTTTCCTAAGTTTTCCTGGTTACTGATTTCTTCTTTTTAAACATTTTTCTAAGTTTTCCTGGTTACTCATTTCTTCTTTTTGATCATTTTTCTAAGTTTTCCTGGTTACTGATTTCTTCGTTTGAACATTTTTCTAAGTTTTCCTGGTTACTCACTTCTTCTTTTCAAACATTTTTCTTCGTTTTTCTGTTTACTCATTTAGCACTTTCAGGCACTTTCCGATCATTTCCTCGTTCCCGATTTCACCCTTTAAAACGCTTTCGGGCATTTCCCTAAGTTTTGCGGTTCACTCGTTTGGGACTCACTGACACCTTCTCTAGCTTCCCTGCTCACTTTTTTCGTACTGTTGAGAAAATTCGAACCCTTTCCTTAACTATGCCGGTTACTGACTTCACCGCTTCAGACCCTTGTCCCCGTAATGAAAGATACCATTTCCCACCGTGGGAAATGCACGAAAATCGGACTGAACACGGGGGAGGCTCCCCCCTCGAAGGCGAGACCGTCGGCAGAACCGCCGGGTCAAACCCGGCTGAGCTACCCGGCTTACAAGTCTCAAAGTCGGTATGAGCAGTCACGTCCACCCCCATTCCCTTTTGGACCACTTCCCACGGTTCCAAATGCATGAAAATCGGCCTGTACACGGGGGAGGCACCCGCCTCGAAGACGAGACCGTCGGCAGAACCGCCGGGTCAAACCCGGCTGAGCTACCCGGCTCGGAAGCGCCAAAGTCGGGTTGAGCAGTCACATTCACTCCCATCCCCTTTTGGGCAACTTCCCACGGTTGGAAATGCATGGAAATCGGACTGAACACGGGGGAGGCTCCCCCTCGAAGGCGAGACCGTCGGCAGAACCGCCGGATCAAACCGGCTGAGCTACCCGGCTTACAAGTCTCAAAGTCGGTATGAGCAGACACGTCCACCCCCATTCCCTTTTGGACCACTTCCCACGGTTCGAAATGCATGAAAATCGGCCTGTATACGGGGGAGGCACCCGCCTCGAAGACGAGACCGTCGGCAGAACCGCCGGTCAAACCCGGCTGAGCTACCCGGCTCGGAAGCGCCAAAGTCGGGTTGAGCAGTCACATTCACTCCCATCCCCTTTTGGGCAACTTCCCACGGTTGGAAATGCATGGAAATCGGACTGAACACGGGGGAGGCTCCCCCTCGAAGGCGAGACCGTCGGCAGAACCGCCGGATCAAACCCGGCTGAGCTACCCGGCTTACAAGTCTCAAAGTCGGTATGAGCAGACACGTCCACCCCCATTCCCTTTTGGACCACTTCCCACGGTTCGAAATGCATGAAAATCGGCCTGTATACGGGGGAGGCACCCGCCTCGAAGACGAGACCGTCGGCAGAACCGCCGGGTCAAACCCGGCCGGGCTACCCGGGTTAGAAGCCCTAGAGTCGGGTTGAGCAGTCACAATCACTCCCATCCCCTTTTGAACCTGTTCCCACCGTTGGAAATGCACGAAAATCGGCCTGTACACGGGGGAGGCTCCCCCCTCGAAGGCGAGACCGTCGGCAGAACCGCCGGGTCAAACCCGGCTGAGCTACCGGCTTACAAGTCTCGAAGTCGGTTGAGCAGTCACATTCACTCCCATCGACTTTTGGGCAACTTCCCACCGTTGCAAATGCATGAAAATCGGCCTGTACACGGGGAGGCACCCGCCTCGAAGTCGAGACCGTCGGCAGAACCGCCGGGTCCAACCCGGCTGAGCTACCCGGCTTACAAGTCTCAAAGCCGGGTTGGGCAGTCACGTTCACCCCCATTCCCTTTTGGATCACTTCCCACGGTTCGAAATGCACGAAAACCGGCCTGTACACGGGGGAGGGTCCGCCCTCGAAGGCGAGACCGTCGGCAGAACCGCCGGGTCAAACCTGGCTGAGCTACCCGGCTTACAAGTCTCAAAGTCGGGTTGAGCAGTCACGTTCACTCCCATCGACTTTTAGACCACTTCCCACGGTTCGAAATGCAC
>NW_027310777.1:0-47705 GCF_047496795.1 Chiloscyllium punctatum | reverse complement strand
GCGGGGGAGTGAGGGGGGGAGAGTGGGGTGAGACTGGGGGGGAGAGTGGGGTTAGACTGGGGGTTAGACGGGGGGGGGAGAGTGGGGTTAGACTGGGGGGGAGAGTGGGGTTAGACTGGGGGGGAGAGTGGGGTTAGACTGGGGGGGAGACTGGGGGGGGAGAGTGGGGTTAGACTGGGGGGGAGAGTGGGGTTAGACTGGGGGGGAGAGTGGGGTTAGACTGGGGGGGGAGAGTGGGGTTAGACTGGGGGGGAGACTGGGGGGGAGAGTGGGGTTAGACTGGGGGGGAGAGTGGGGTTAGACTGGGGGGGGAGAGTGGGGTTAGACTGGGGGGGAGAGTGGGGTTAGACTGGGGGGGGAGAGTGGGGTGAGACTGGGGGGGAGAGTGGGGTTAGACTGGGGGGGAGAGTGGGATTAGACTGGGTGGGATATTCAAGGGAGTGGGGAGTGAGGGAGGAGAGTGGGAATAGACTGGGTGGGGATATTAAAGGGAGTGTGGGGGGGAGAGTGGGATTAGACTGGGTGGGATATTAAAGGGAGTGAGGGGGGAGAGTGGGATTAGACTGGGTGGGGATATTAAAGGGAGTGAGGGGGGAGAGTGGGATTAGACTGGGTGGGATATTAAAGGGAGTGTGGGGGGGAGAGTGGGATTAGACTGGGTGGGATATTAAAGGGAGTGAGGGGGGGAGAGTGGGATTAGACTGGGTGGGATATTAAAGGGAGTGAGGGGGGAGAGTGGGATTAGACTGGGTGGGATATTAAAGGGAGTGGGGAGTGAGGGGGGAGAGTGGGATTAGACTGGGTGGGATATTAAAGGGAGTGAGGGGGGAGAGTGGGATTAGACTGGGGGGATATTAAAGGGAGAGGGGAGTGAGGGGGGAGAGTGGGATTAGACTGGGTGGGGTATTAAAGGGAGTGAGGGGGGAGAGTGGGATTAGACTGGGTGGGATATTAAAGGGAGTGTGGGGGGAGAGTGGGATTAGACTGGGTGGGATATTAAAGGGAGTGGGGAGTGAGGGGGGAGAGTGGGATTAGACTGGGTGGGATATTAAAGGGAGTGAGGGGGAGAGTGGGATTAGACTGGGTGGGATATTAAAGGGGGGGTGAGGGGGGGAGAGTGGGATTAGACTGGGTAGGATATTAAAGGGGGGGTGAGGGGGGGAGAGTGGGATTAGACTGGGTGGGATATTAAAGGGAGTGAGGGGGGAGAGTGGGATTAGACTGGGTGGGATATTAAAGGGAGTGAGGAGTGAGGAGAGTGGGATTAGACTGGGTGGGATATTAAAGGGAGTGAGGGGGGAGAGTGGGATTAGACTGGGTGGGATATTAAAGGGAGTGAGGGGGGAGAGTGGGATTAGACTGGGTGGGATATTAAAGGGAGTGAGGGCGGAGAGTGGGATTAGACTGGGTGGGATATTAAAGGGAGTGAGGGGGAGAGTGGGATTAGACTGGGTGGGATATTAAAGGGAGTGAGGAGTGAGGGGGGAGAGTGGGATTAGACTGGGTGGGATATTAAAGGGAGTGAGGGGGGGAGAGTGGGATTAGACTGGGTGGGATATTAAAGGGAGTGAGGGGGGAGAGTGGGGATTAGACTGGGTGGGATATTCAAGGGAGTGGGGGGTGAGGGGGGAGAGTGGGGTTAGACTGGGTGGGATATTAAAGGGAGTGAGGGGGGACAGTGGGATTAGACTGGGTGGGATATTAAAGGGAGTGGGGGAGAGTGGGATTAGACTGGGTGGGATATTAAAGGGAGTGGGGAGTGAGGGGGGAGAGTGGGATTAGACTGGGTGGGATATTAAAGGGAGTGAGGGGGGAGAGTGGGATTAGACTGGGTGGGATATTAAAGGGAGTGGGGAGTGAGGGGGAGAGTGGGATTAGACTGGGTGGGATATTAAAGGGAGTGAGGGGGGAGAGGGGATTAGACTGGGTGGGATATTAAAGGGAGTGAGGGGGAGAGTGGGATTAGACTGGGTGGGATATTAAAGGGAGCGGGGAGTGAGGGGGGAGAGTGGGATTAGACTGGGTGGGATATTAAAGGGAGTGAGGGGGGAGAGTGGGATTAGACTGGGTGGGATATTAAAGGGAGTGGGGATTGAGGGGGGAGAGTGGGATTAGACTGGGTGGGATATTAAAGGGAGTGAGGGGGGAGAGTGGGATTAGACTGGGTGGGATATTAAAGGGAGTGGGGGATTGAGGGGGGAGAGTGGGATTAGACTGGGTGGGATATTAAAGGGAGTGGGGAGTGAGGGGGGAGAGTGGGATTAGACTGGGTGGGATATTAAAGGGAGTGAGGGGGGAGAGTGGGATTAGACTGGGTGGGATATTAAAGGGAGTGAGGGGGAGAGTGGGATTAGACTGGGTGGGATATTAAAGGGAGTGAGGGGGGGAGAGTGGGATTAGACTGGGTGGGATATTAAAGGGAGTGAGGGGGGAGAGTGGGATTAGACTGGGTGGGATATTAAAGGGAGTGGGGATTGAGGGGGGAGAGTGGGATTAGACTGGGTGGGATATTAAAGGGAGTGGGGATTGAGGGGGGAGAGTGGGATTAGACTGGGTGGGATATTAAAGGGAGTGAGGGGGGAGAGTGGGATTAGACTGGGTGGGATATTAAAGGGAGTGAGGGGGGGGAGAGTGGGATTAGACTGGGTGGGATATTAAAGGGAGTGAGGGGGAGAGTGGGATTAGACTGGGTGGGATATTAAAGGGAGTGGGGAGTGAGGGGGAGAGTGGGATTAGACTGGGTGGGATATTAAAGGGAGTGGGGAGTGAGGGGGAGAGTGGGATTAGACTGGGTGGGATATTAAAGGGAGTGGGGAGTGAGGGGGGAGAGTGGGATTAGACTGGGTGGGATATTAAAGGGAGTGAGGGGGGCGAGTGGGATTAGACTGGGGGGATATTAAAGGGTGTGAGGGGGAGAGTGGGATTAGACTGGGTGGGATATTAAAGGGAGTGGGGAGTGAGGGGGAGAGTGGGATTAGACTGGGGGGATATTAAAGGGAGTGAGGGGGGAGAGTGGGATTAGACTGGGTGGGATATTAAAGGGAGTGAGGGGGGAGAGTGGGATTAGACTGGGGGGATATTAAAGGGAGTGAGGGGGGAGAGTGGGATTAGACTGGGTGGGATATTAAAGGGAGTGGGGAGTGAGGGGGAGAGTGGGATTAGACTGGGTGGGATATTAAAGGGAGTGAGGGGGGAGAGTGGGATTAGACTGGGTGGTATATTAAAGGGAGTGAGGGGGGAGAGTGGGATTAGACTGGGTGGGATATTAAAGGGAGTGAGGGGGAGAGTGGGATTAGACTGGGTGGGATATTAAAGGGAGTGAGGGGGGGAGAGTGGGATTAGACTGGGTGGGATATTAAAGGGAGTGGGGAGTGAGGGGGGAGAGTGGGATTAGACTGGGTGGGATATTAAAGGGATTGAGGGGGAGAGTGGGATTAGACTGGGTGGGATATTAAAGGGAGTGGGGAGAGTGGGATTAGACTGGGTGGGATATTAAAGGGATTGAGGGGGAGAGTGGGATTCGGCTGGGTGGGATATTAAAGGGATTGAGGGGGAGAGTGGGATTAGACTGGGTGGGATATTAAAGGGAGTGAGGGGGGAGAGTGGGATTAGACTGGGTGGGATATTAAAGGGAGTGAGGGGGGAGAGTGGGATTAGACTGGGTGGGATATTAAGGGGGGAGAGTGGGATTTGACTGGGTGGGATATTAAAGGGAGTGGGGAGTGAGGGGGGAGAGTGGGATGAGACTGGGTGGGATATTAAAGGGTGTGAGGGGGAGAGTGGGATTAGACTGGGTGGGATATTAAAGGGAGAGGGGAGTGAGGCGGAGAGTGGGATTAGACTGGGTGGGATATTAAAGGGAGTGAGGGGGGAGAGTGGGATTAGACTGGGTGGGATATTAAAGGGAGTGAGGGGGGAGAGTGGGATTAGACTGGGTGGGATATTAAAGGGAGTGAGGGGGGAGAGTGGGATTAGACTGGGGGGATATTAAAGGGTGTGAGGGGGAGAGTGGGATTGGACTGGGTGGGATATTAAAGGGAGTGAGGGGGGGAGAGTGGGATTAGACTGGGTGGGATATTAAAGGGAGTGAGGGGGGAGAGTGGGATTAGACTGGGTGGGATATTAAAGGGAGTGAGGGGGGAGAGTGGGATTAGACTGGGTGGGATATTAAAGGGAGTGCGGAGTGAGGGGGGAGAGTGGGATTAGACTGGGTGGGATATTAAAGGGAGTGAGGGGGGAGAGTGGGATTAGACTGGGGGGATATTAAAGGGTGTGAGGGGGAGAGTGGGATTGGACTGGGTGGGATATTAAAGGGAGTGAGGGGGGAGAGTGGGATTAGACTGGGTGGGATATTAAAGGGAGTGAGGGGGGGAGAGTGGGATTAGACTGGGTGGGATATTAAAGGGAGTGAGGGGGGGGAGAGTGGGATTAGACTGGGTGGGATATTAAAGGGAGTGGGGAGTGAGGGGGGAGAGTGGGATTCGGCTGGGTGGGATATTAAAGGGTGTGAGGGGGAGAGTGGGATTAGACTGGGTGGGATATTAAAGGGAGAGGGGAGTGAGGGGGAGAGTGGGATTAGACTGGGTGGGATATTAAAGGGAGTGAGGGGGGAGAGTGGGATTAGACTGGGTGGGATATTAAAGGGAGTGGGGAGAGTGGGATTAGACTGGGTGGGATATTAAAGGGAGCGGGGAGTGAGGGGGGAGAGTGGGATTAGACTGGGTGGGATATTAAAGGGGGGTTGAGGGGGGAGAGTGGGATTAGACTGGGTGGGGTATTAAAGGGAGTGAGGGGGGAGAGTGGGATTAGACTGGGTGGGATATTAAAGGGAGTGGGGAGAGTGGGATTAGACTGGGTGGGATATTAAAGGGAGCGGGGAGTGAGGGGGGAGAGTGGGATTAGACTGGGTGGGATATTAAAGGGTGCGGGGAGTGAGGGGGGGAGAGTGGGATTAGACTGTGTGGGGTATTAAAGGGAGTGAGGGGGGAGAGTGGGATTAGACTGGGTGGGATATTAAAGGGAGTGAGGGGGGAGAGTGGGATTAGACTGGGTGGGATATTAAAGGGAGTGAGGGGGGGAGAGTGGGATTAGACTGGGTGGGATATTAAAGGGAGTGAGGGGGGAGAGTGGGATTAGACTGGGTGGGATATTAAAGGGAGTGGGGGAGAGTGGGATTAGACTGGGTGGGATATTAAAGGGAGTGGGGAGTGAGGGGGGAGAGTGGGATTAGACTGGGTGGGATATTAAAGGGAGTGAGGGGGGAGAGTGGGATTAGACTGGGTGGGATATTAAAGGGAGTGGGGGAGAGTGGGATTAGACTGGGTGGGATATTAAAGGGAGTGGGGGAGTGAGGGGGGAGAGTGGGATTAGACTGGGTGGGATATTAAAGGGAGTGGGGAGTGAGGGGGGAGAGTGGGATTAGACTGGGTGGGATATTAAAGGGAGTGGGGAGTGAGGGGGGAGAGTGGGATTAGACTGGGTGGGATATTAAAGGGAGTGGGGAGTGAGGGGGGAGAGTGGGATTAGACTGGGTGGGATATTAACGGGAGTGGGGATTGAGGGGGAGAGTGGGATTAGACTGGGTGGGATATTAACGGGAGTGGGGATTGAGGGGGAGAGTGGGAATAGACTGGGTGGGATATTAAAGGGAGTGAGGGGGAGAGTGGGATCAGACTGGGTGGGATATTAAAGGGAGTGAGGGGGGAGAGTGGGATTAGACTGGGTGGGATATTAAAGGGAGTGAGGGGGGAGAGTGGGATTAAACTGGGTGGGATATTAAAGGGAGTGTGGGGGGCGAGTGGGATTAGACTGGGTGGGATATTAAAGGGAGTGAGGGGGAGAGTGGGATTAGACTGGGTGGGATATTAAAGGGAGTGAGGGGGGGAGAGTGGGATTAGACTGGGTGGGATATTAACGGGAGTGGGGAGTGAGGGGGGAGAGTGGGATTAGACTGGGTGGGATATTAAAGGGAGCGGGGAGTGAGGGGGGAGAGTGGGATTAGACTGGGTGGGATATTAAAGGGAGTGGGGGAGAGTGGGATTAGACTGGGTGGGATATTAAAGGGAGCGGGGAGTGAGGGGGGAGAGTGGGATTAGACTGGGTGGGATATTAAAGGGGGGGTGAGGGGGGAGAGTGGGATTAGACTGGGTGGGATATTAAAGGGAGTGGGGGGTGAGGGGGGACAGTGGGATTAGACTGGGTGGGATATTAAAGGGAGTGGGGAGTGAGGGGGGAGAGTGGGATTAGACTGGGTGGGATATTAAAGGGAGTGAGGGGGGCGAGTGGGATTAGACTGGGTGGGATATTAAAGGGAGTGGGGAGAGTGGGATTAGACTGGGTGGGATATTAAAGGGAGTGAGGGGGAGAATGGGATTAGACTGGGTGGGATATTAAAGGGAGTGGGGAGTGAGGGGGGAGAGTGGGATTAGACTGGGTGGGATATTAAAGGGAGTGGGGAGTGAGGGGGGAGAGTGGGATTAGACTGGGTGGGCTATTAACGGGAGTGGGGATTGAGGGGGAGAGTGGGATTAGACTGGGTGGGATATTAACGGGAGTGGGGAGTGAGGGGGGAGAGTGGGATTAGACTGGGTGGGATATTAAAGGGAGTGAGGGGGGAGAGTGGGATTAGACTGGGAGGGATATTAAAGGGGGGGTGAGGGGGGAGAGTGGGATTAGACTGGGTGGGATATTAAAGGGCGTTGGGGGGTGAGGGGGAGAGTGGGATTAGACTGGGTGGGATATTAAAGGGAGTGAGGGGGGGGGGGAAGAGTGGGATTAGACTGGGTGGGATATTAAAGGGAGTGAGGGTGCGAGAGTGGGATTAGACTGGGTGGGATATTAAAGGGAGTGTGGGGGGGAGAGTGGGATTAGACTGGGTGGGATATTAAAGGGAGCGGGGAGTGGGATTAGACTGGGTTGGATATTAAAGGGAGTGAGGGTGGGAGAGTGGGATTAGACTGGGTGGGATATTAAAGGGAGTGTGGGGGGAGAGTGGGATTAGACTGGGTGGGATATTAAAGGGAGTGGGGAGTGAGGGGGAGAGTGGGATTAGACTGGGTGGGATATTAAAGGGAGTGAGGGGGGAGAGTGGGATTAGACTGGGTGGGATATTAAAGGGAGTGAGGGGGAGAGTGGGATTAGACTGGGTGGGATATTAAAGGGAGTGGGGAGTGAGGGGGGAGAGTGGGACTAGACTGGGTGGGATATTAAAGGGAGTGAGGGGGAGAGTGGGATTAGACTGGGTGGGATATTAAAGGGAGTGAGGGGGGAGAGTGGGATTACACTGGGTGGGATACTAAAGGGAGTGAGGGGGGAGAGTGGGATTAGACTGGGTGGGATATTAAAGGGAGTGGGGAATGAGGGGGGAGAGTGGGATTAGACTGGGTGGGATATTAAAGGGTGTGAGGGGGAGAGTGGGATTAGACTGGGTGGGATATTAAAGGGGGGGTGAGGGGGGAGAGTGGGATTAGACTGGGTGGGGTATTAAAGGGAGTGGGGAGTGAGGGGGGAGAGTGGGGTTAGACTGAGTGGGATATTAAAGGGAGTGGGGAGTGAGGGGGGGAGAGTGGGATTAGACTGGGTGGGATATTTACGGGAGTGGGGAGTGAGGGGGGACAGTGGGATTAGACTGGGTGGGATATTAAAGGGAGTGGGGAGTGAGGGGGGAGAGTGGGATTAGACTGGGTGGGATATTAAAGGGAGTGGGGAGTGAGGGGGGAGAGTGGGATTAGACTGGGTGGGATATTAAAGGGAGTGAGGGGGGACAGTGGGATTCGACTGGGTGGGATATTAAAGGGAGTGAGGGGGAGAGTGGGATTAGACTGGGTGGGATATTAAAGGGAGTGGGGAGTGAGGGGGGAGAGTGGGATTAGACTGGGTGGGATATTAAAGGGAGTGAGGGGGGAGAGTGGGGTTAGACTGGGTGGGATTAAAGGGAGTGTGGAGTGAGGGGTGAGTGTGGGATTAGACTGGGTGGGATATTAAAGGGAGTGAGGGGGGAGAGTGGGGTTAGCCTGGGTGGGGTATTAAAGGGAGTGAGGGGGGAGAGTGGGATTAGACTGGGTGGGATATTAAAGGGAGTGGGGAGTGAGGGGGGGAGAGTGGGATTAGACTGGGTGGGATATTAAAGGGAGTGAGGGGGAGAGTGGGATTAGACTGGGTGGGATATTAAAGGGAGAGGGGAGTGAGGGGGGGAGAGTGGGATTAGACTGGGTGGGATATTAAAGGGAGTGAGGGGGGAGAGTGGGATTAGACTGGGTGGGATATTCGAGTGAGGGGGGAGTGTGGGATTAGACTGGGTGGGATATTAAAGGGAGTGAGGGGGGAGAGTGGGGTTAGACTGGGTGGGATTAAAGGGAGTGTGGAGTGAGGGGGGAGAGTGGGGTTAGCCTGGGTGGGGTATTAAAGGGAGTGAGGGGGGAGAGTGGGATTAGACTGGGTGGGATATTAAAGGGAGTGAGGGGGAGAGTGGGATTAGACTGTGTGGGATATTAAAGGGAGTGAGGGGCGAGAGTGGGATTAGACTGGGTGGGATTTTAAAGGAGTGAGGGGGGAGAGTGGGATTAGACTGGGTGGGATATTAAAGGGAGTGAGGGGCGAGAGTGGGATTAGACTGGGTGGGATATTAAAGGGAGTGAGGGGGAGAGTGGGATTAGACTGGGTGGGATATTAAAGGGAGTGAGGGGGAGAGTGGGATTAGACTGGGTGGGATATTAAAGGGAGTGAGGGGGGGGAGAGTGGGATTAGACTGGGGGGATATTAAAGGGAGTGAGGGGGGAGAGTGGGATTAGACTGGGTGGGATATTAAAGGGGGGGTGAGGGGGGAGAGTGGGATTAGACTGGGTGGGATATTAAAGGGAGTGGGGAGTGAGGGGGGAGAGTGGGATTAGACTGGGTGGGATATTAAAGGGAGTGAGGGGGGGAGAGTGGGATTAGACTGGGTGGGATATTAAAGGGAGTGGGGGGTGAGGGGGGACAGTGGGATTAGACTGGGTGGGATATTAAAGGGAGTGGGGAGTGAGGGGGGAGAGTGGGATTAGACTGGGTGGGATATTAAAGGGAGTGAGGGGGGGCGAGTGGGATTAGACTGGGTGGGATATTAAAGGGAGTGGGGAGAGTGGGATTAGACTGGGTGGGATATTAAAGGGAGTGAGGGGGAGAATGGGATTAGACTGGGTGGGATATTAAAGGGAGTGGGGAGTGAGGGGGGAGAGTGGGATTAGACTGGGTGGGATATTAAAGGGAGTGGGGAGTGAGGGGGGAGAGTGGGATTAGACTGGGTGGGCTATTAACGGGAGTGGGGATTGAGGGGGAGAGTGGGATTAGACTGGGTGGGATATTAACGGGAGTGGGGAGTGAGGGGGGAGAGTGGGATTAGACTAGGTGGGATATTAAAGGGAGTGAGGGGGGAGAGTGGGATTAGACTGGGAGGGATATTAAAGGGGGGGTGAGGGGGAGAGTGGGATTAGACTGGGTGGGATATTAAAGGGCGTTGGGGGGTGAGGGGGAGAGTGGGATTAGACTGGGTGGGATATTAAAGGGAGTGAGGGGGGGGGGGGAAGAGTGGGATTAGACTGGGTGGGATATTAAAGGGAGTGAGGGTGGGAGAGTGGGATTAGACTGGGTGGGATATTAAAGGGAGTGTGGGGGGAGAGTGGGATTAGACTGGGTGGGATATTAAAGGGAGCGGGGAGTGGGATTAGACTGGGTTGGATATTAAAGGGAGTGAGGGTGGGAGAGTGGGATTAGACTGGGTGGGATATTAAAGGGAGTGTGGGGGGAGAGTGGGATTAGACTGGGTGGGATATTAAAGGGAGTGGGGAGTGAGGGGGAGAGTGGGATTAGACTGGGAGGGATATTAAAGGGAGTGAGGGGGGAGAGTGGGATTCGACTGGGTGGGATATTAAAGGGAGTGAGGGGGGAGAGTGGGATTAGACTGGGTGGGATATTAAAGGGAGTGAGGGGGGAGAGTGGGATTAGACTGGGTGGGATATTAAAGGGAGTGAGGGGGAGAGTGGGATTAGACTGGGTGGGATATTAAAGGGAGTGGGGAGTGAGGGGGGAGAGTGGGACTAGACTGGGTGGGATATTAAAGGGAGTGAGGGGGAGAGTGGGATTAGACTGGGTGGGATATTAAAGGGAGTGAGGGGGGAGAGTGGGATTAGACTGGGTGGGATATTAAAGGGAGTGATGGGGGAGAGTGGGATTACACTGGGTGGGATACTAAAGGGAGTGAGGGGGGAGAGTGGGATTAGACTGGGTGGGATATTAAAGGGAGTGGGGAATGAGGGGGGAGAGTGGGATTAGACTGGGTGGGATATTAAAGGGTGTGAGGGGGAGAGTGGGATTAGACTGGGTGGGATATTAAAGGGGGGGTGAGGGGGGAGAGTGGGATTAGACTGGGTGGGGTATTAAAGGGAGTGAGGGGGGAGAGTGGGGTTAGACTGAGTGGGATATTAAAGGGAGTGGGGAGTGAGGGGGGAGAGTGGGATTAGACTGGGTGGGATATTTACGGGAGTGGGGAGTGAGGGGGGACAGTGGGATTAGACTGGGTGGGATATTAAAGGGAGTGGGGAGTGAGGGGGGAGAGTGGGATTAGACTGGGTGGGATATTTACGGGAGTGGGGAGTGAGGGGGGGACAGTGGGATTAGACTGGGTGGGATATTAAAGGGAGTGGGGAGTGAGGGGGGAGAGTGGGATTAGACTGGGTGGGATATTAAAGGGAGTGGGGAGTGAGGGGGGAGAGTGGGATTAGACTGGGTGGGATATTAAAGGGAGTGAGGGGGGACAGTGGGATTCGACTGGGTGGGATATTAAAAGGAGTGAGGGGGAGAGTGGGATTAGACTGGGAGGGATATTAAAGGGAGTGGGGAGTGAGGGGGGAGAGTGGGATTAGACTGGGTGGGATATTAAAGGGAGTGAGGGGGGAGAGTGGGGTTAGACTGGGTGGGATTAAAGGGAGTGTGGAGTGAGGGGTGAGAGTGGGATTAGACTGGGTGGGATATTAAAGGGAGTGAGGGGGGAGAGTGGGGTTAGCCTGGGTGGGGTATTAAAGGGAGTGAGGGGGGAGAGTGGGATTAGACTGGGTGGGATATTAAAGGGAGTGAGGGGGAGAGTGGGATTAGACTGGGTGGGATATTAAAGGGAGAGGGGAGTGAGGGGGAAGTGTGAGATTAGACTGGGTGGGAAATTAAAGGGAGTGAGGGGGGAGAGTGGGATTAGACTGGGTGGGATATTAAAGGGAGTGGGGAGTGAGGGGGGAGAGTGGGATTAGACTGGGTGGGATATTAAAGGGAGTGAGGGGGGAGAGTGGGATTAGACTGGGTGGGATTAAAGGGAGTGGGGAGTGAGGGGGGAGAGTGGGATTAGACTGGGTGGGGTATTAAAGGGAGTGAGGGGGGAGAGTGGGATTAGACTGGGTGGGATATTAAAGGGAGTGAGGGGGGAGAGTGGGATTAGACTGGGTGGGATATTAAAGGGAGTGAGGGGGCTAGTGCGATTAGACTGGGTGGGATATTAAAGGGAGTGAGGGGGGGGAGAGTGGGATTAGACTGGGGGGATATTAAAGGGAGTGAGGGGGGAGAGTGGGATTAGACTGGGTGGGATATTAAAGGGAGTGAGGGGGGAGAGTGGGATTAGACTGGGTGGGATATTAAAGGGAGTGAGGGGGGAGAGTGGGGTTAGACTGGGTGGGATTAAAGGGAGTGTGGAGTGAGGGGTGAGTGTGGGATTAGACTGGGTAGGATATTAAAGGGAGTGAGGGGGGAGAGTGGGGTTAGACTGGGTGGGATATTAAAGGGAGTGAGGGGGAGAGTGGGATTAGACTGTGTGGGATATTAAAGGGAGTGAGGGGCGAGAGTGGGATTAGACTGGGTGGGATTTTAAAGGGAGTGAGGGGGGAGAGTGGGATTAGACTGGGTGGGATATTAAAGGGAGTGAGGGGCGAGAGTGGGATTAGACTGGGTGGGATATTAAAGGGAGTGAGGGGCGAGAGTGGGATTAGACTGGGTGGGATATTAAAGGGAGTGAGGGGGGAGAGTGGGATTAGACTGGGTGGGATATTAAAGGGAGTGAGGGGGAGAGTGGGATTAGACTGGGTGGGATATTAAAGGGAGTGAGGGGGAGAGTGGGATTAGACTGGGTGGGATATTAAAGGGAGTGAGGGGGGGGAGAGTGGGATTAGACTGGGGGGATATTAAAGGGAGTGAGGGGGGAGAGTGGGATTAGACTGGGTGGGATATTAAAGGGGGGGTGAGGGGGGAGAGTGGGATTAGACTGGGTGGGATATTAAAGGGAGTGGGGAGTGAGGGGGAGAGTGGGATTAGACTGGGTGGGATATTAAAGGGAGTGAGGGGGGAGAGTGGGATTAGACTGGGTGGGATATTAAAGGGAGTGAGGGGGGAGAGTGGGATTAGACTGGGTGGGATATTAAAGGGAGTGAGGGGGGGGAGAGTGGGATTAGACTGGGAGGGATATTAAAGGGAGTGAGGGGGGAGAGTGGGATTAGACTGGGTGGGATATTAAAGGGAGTGGGGAGTGAGGGGGGAGAGTGGGATTAGACTGGGTGGGATATTAAAGGGAGTGGGGAGTGAGGGGGAGAGTGGGATTAGACTGGGAGGGATATTAAAGGGAGTGAGGGGCGAGGGGGAGAGTGGGATTAGACTGGGTGGGATATTAAAGGGAGTGAGGGCGGACAGTGGGATTAGACTGGGTGGGATATTAAAGGGAGTGAGGGGCGAGGGGGAGAGTGGGATTAGACTTGGTGGGATATTCAAGGGAGTGAGGGGGAGAGTGGGATTAGACTGGGTGGGATATTAAAGGGAGTGAGGGGGGAGAGTGGGATTAGACTGGGTGGGATATTAAAGGGAGTGAGGGGGGAGAGTGGGATTAGACTGGGTGGGATATTAAAGGGAGTGAGGGGGGAGAGTGGGATTAGACTGGGTGGGATATTAAAGGGAGTGAGGGGGGAGAGTGGGATTAGACTGGGTGGGATATTAAAGGGAGTGAGGGGGGAGAGTGGGATTAGACTGGGTGGGATATTAAAAGGAGTGGGGGGGGAGAGTGGAATTAGACTGGGTGGGATATTAAAGGGAGTGAGGGGGGAGAGTGGGATTAGACTGGGTGGGATATTAAAGGGAGTGAGGGGGGAGAGTGGGATTAGACTGGGTGGGATATTAAAGGGAGTGAGGGGGGAGAGTGGGATTAGACTGGGTGGGATATTAAAGGGAGTGAGGGGGGAGAGTGGGATTAGACTGGGTGGGATATTAAAGGGAGTGAGGGGGAGAGTGGGATTAGACTGAGTGGGATATTAAAGGGAGTGGGGAGTGAGGGGGGAAGAGTGGGATTAGACTGGGTGGGATATTAAAGGGAGTGTGGGGGGAGAGTGGGATTAGACTGGGTGGGGTATTAAAGGGAGTGAGGGGGGAGAGTGGGATTAGACTGGGTGGGATATTAAAGGGAGTGAGGGGGGAGAGTGGGATTAGACTGGGTGGGATATTAAAGGGAGTGTGGGGGGAGAGTGGGATTAGACTGGGTGGGGTATTAAAGGGAGTGAGGGGGGAGAGTGGGATTAGACTGGGTGGGATATTAAAGGGAGTGAGGGGGAGAGTGGGATTAGACTGGGTTGGATATTAAAGGGAGTGGGGAGTGAGGGGGAGAGTGGGATTAGACTGGGAGGGATATTAAAGGGAGTGAGGGGGTAGAGTGGGATTAGACTGGGTGGGATATTAAAGGGAGTGAGGGGGGAGAGTGGGATTAGACTGGGTGAGATATTAAAGGGAGTGGGGAGTGAGGGGGAGAGTGGGATTAGACTGGGTGGGATATTAAAGGGAGTGAGGGGGAGAGTGGGATTAGACTGGGTGGGATATTAAAGGGAGTGGGGAGTGAGGGGGGAGAGTGGGATTAGACTGGGTGGGATATTAAAGGGAGTGGGGAGTGAGGGGGAGAGTGGGATTAGACTGGGAGGGATATTAAAGGGAGTGAGGGGCGAGAGTGGGATTAGACTGGGTGGGATATTAAAGGGAGTGAGGGGGGAGAGTGGGATTAGACTGGGTGAGATATTAAAGGGAGTGGGGAGTGAGGGGGAGAGTGGGATTAGACTTGGTGGGATATTCAAGGGAGTGAGGGGGAGAGTGGGATTAGACTGGGTGGGATATTAAAGGGAGTGGGGAGTGAGGGGGGACAGTGGGATTCGACTGGGTGGGATATTAAAGGGAGTGAGGGGGAGAGTGGGATTAGACTGGATGGGATATTAAAGGGAGTGGGGAGTGAGGGGGGAGAGTGGGATTAGACTGGGTGGGATATTAAAGGGAGTGAGGGGGGAGAGTGGGGTTAGACTGGGTGGGATTAAAGGGAGTGTGGAGTGAGGGGTGAGAGTGGGATTAGACTGGGTGGGATATTAAAGGGAGTGAGGGGGGGAGAGTGGGGTTAGCCTGGGTGGGGTATTAAAGGGAGTGAGGGGGGAGAGTGGGATTAGACTGGGTGGGATATTAAAGGGAGTGAGGGGGAGAGTGGGATTAGACTGGGTGGGATATTAAAGGGAGAGGGGAGTGAGGGGGGAGTGTGAGATTAGACTGGGTGGGATATTAAAGGGAGTGAGGGGGGAGAGTGGGATTAGACTGGGTGGGGTATTAAAGGGAGTGAGGGGGGAGAGTGGGATTAGACTGGGTGGGATATTAAAGGGAGTGGGGAGTGAGGGGTGAGTGTGGGATTAGACTGGGTGGGATATTAAAGGGAGTGAGGGGGGGAGAGTGGGGTTAGCCTGGGTGGGGTATTAAAGTGAGTGAGGGGGGAGAGTGGGATTAGACTGGGTGGGATATTAAAGGGAGTGGGGGAGTGAGGGGGGGAGAGTGGGATTAGACTGGGTGGGATATTAAAGGGAGTGAGGGGGAGAGTGGGATTAGACTGGGTGGGATATTAAAGGGAGAGGGGAGTGAGGGGGAAGTGTGAGATTAGACTGGGTGGGATATTAAAGGGAGTGAGGGGGGAGAGTGGGATTAGACTGGGTGGGGTATTAAAGGGAGTGAGGGGGGAGAGTGGGATTAGACTGGGTGGGATATTAAAGGGAGTGAGGGGGGAGAGTGGGATTAGACTGGGTGGGATATTAAAGGGAGTGAGGGGGCTAGTGCGATTAGACTGGGTGGGATATTAAAGGGGAGTGAGGGGGGAGAGTGGGATTAGACTGGGTGGGATATTCGAGTGAGGGGGGAGTGTGGGATTAGACTGGGTGGGATATTAAAGGGAGTGAGTGGGGAGAGTGGGGTTAGACTGGGTGGGATTAAAGGGAGTGTGGAGTGAGGGGTGAGTGTGGGATTAGACTGGGTAGGATATTAAAGGGAGTGAGGGGGGAGAGTGGGGTTAGACTGGGTGGGATATTAAATGGAGTGAGGGGGGAGAGTGGGATTAGACTGGGTGGGATATTAAAGGGAGTGAGGGGGAGAGTGGGATTAGACTGTGTGGGATATTAAAGGGAGTGAGGGGCGAGAGTGGGATTAGACTGGGTGGGATTTTAAAGGGAGTGAGGGGGGAGAGTGGGATTAGACTGGGTGGGATATTAAAGGGAGTGAGGGGCGAGAGTGGGATTAGACTGGGTGGGATATTCAAGGGAGTGAGGGGGGAGAGTGGGATTAGACTGGGTGGGATATTAAAGGGAGTGGCGGGGAGAGTGGGATTAGACTGGGTGGGATATTAAAGGGAGTGAGGGGGGGGAGAGTGGGATTAGACTGGGGGGATATTAAAGGGAGTGAGGGGGGAGAGTGGGATTAGACTGGGTGGGATATTAAAGGGGGGGTGAGGGGGGAGAGTGGGATTAGACTGGGGGGATATTAAAGGGTGTGGGGAGTGAGGGGGGAGAGTGGGATTAGACTGGGTGGGATATTAAAGGGAGTGGGGAGTGAGGGGGGAGAGTGGGATTAGACTGGTGGGATATTAAAGGGAGTGAGGGGGGAGAGTGGGATTAGACTGGGTGGGATATTAAAGGGAGTGAGGGGGGAGAGTGGGATTAGACTGGGTGGGATATTAAAGGGAGTGGGGAGTGAGGGGGGAGAGTGGGATTAGACTGGGTGGGATATTAAAGGGAGTGAGGGGGGAGAGTGGGATTAGACTGGGTGGGATATTAAAGGGAGTGAGGGGGAGAGTGGGATTAGACTGGGTGGGATATTAAAGTGAGTGAGGGGGGAGTGTGGGATTAGACTGGGTGGGATATTAAAGGGAGTGAGGGGGGGGAGAGTGGGATTAGACTGGGGGGATATTAAAGGGAGTGAGGGGGGAGAGTGGGATTAGACTGGGTGGGATATTAAAGGGAGTGAGGGGGAGAGTGGGATTAGACTGGGTGGGATATTAAAGTGAGTGAGGGGGGAGTGTGGGATTAGACTGGGTGGGATATTAAAGGGAGTGAGGGGGGGGAGAGTGGGATTAGACTGGGTGGGATATTAAAGGGAGTGAGGGGGGGGAGAGTGGGATTAGACTGGGTGGGATATTAAAGGGAGTGAGGGGGGAGAGTGGGATTAGACTGGGTGGGATATTAAAGGGGGGGTGAGGGGGGAGAGTGGGATTAGACTGGGTGGGATATTAAAGGGAGTGGGGAGTGAGGGGGGAGAGTGGGATTAGACTGGGTGGGATATTAAAGGGAGTGAGGGGGGAGAGTGGGATTAGACTGGGTGGGATATTAAAGGGAGTGAGGGGGGAGAGTGGGATTAGACTGGGTGGGATATTAAAGGGAGTGAGGGGGGAGAGTGGGATTAGACTGGGTGGGATATTAAAGGGAGTGGGGAGTGAGGGGGAGAGTGGGATTAGACTGGGTGGGATATTAAAGGGAGTGAGGGGGGAGAGTGGGATTAGACTGGGTGGGATATTAAAGGGAGTGAGGGGGGAGAGTGGGATTAGACTGGGTGGGATATTAAAGGGAGTGAGGGGGGGGAGAGTGGGATTAGACTGGGTGGGATATTAAAGGGAGTGTGGGGGGAGAGTGGGATTAGACTGGGTGGGATATTAAAGGGAGTGAGGGGGGAGAGTGGGATTAGACTGGGTGGGATATTAAAGGGAGTGAGGGGGGAGAGTGGGATTAGACTGGGTGGGGTATTAAAGGGAGTGAGGGGGGAGAGTGGGATTAGACTGGGTGGGATATTAAAGGGAGTGTGGGGGGAGAGTGGGATTAGACTGGGTGGGATATTAAAGGGAGTGTGGGGGGAGAGTGGGATTAGACTGGGTGGGATATTAAAGGGAGTGGGGAGTGAGGGGGAGAGTGGGATTAGACTGGGTGGGATATTAAAGGGAGTGTGGGGGGAGAGTGGGATTAGACTGGGTGGGGTATTAAAGGGAGTGAGGGGGGAGAGTGGGATTAGACTGGGTGGGATATTAAAGGGAGTGAGGGGGAGAGTGGGATTAGACTGGGTTGGATATTAAAGGGAGTGGGGAGTGAGGGGGGAGAGTGGGATTAGACTGGGAGGGATATTAAAGGGAGTGAGGGGGGAGAGTGGGATTAGACTGGGTGGGATATTAAAGGGAGTGGGGAGTGAGGGGGGAGAGTGGGATTAGACTGGGTGGGATATTAAAGGGAGTGGGGAGTGAGGGGGGAGAGTGGGATTAGACTGGGAGGGATATTAAAGGGAGTGAGGGGCGAGGGGGAGAGTGGGATTAGACTGGGTGGGATATTAAAGGGAGTGAGGGGGGAGAGTGGGATTAGACTGGGTGAGATATTAAAGGGAGTGGGGAGTGAGGGGGAGAGTGGGATTAGACTTGGTGGGATATTCAAGGGGAGTGAGGGGGAGAGTGGGATTAGACTGGGTGGGATATTAAAGGGAGTGGGGAGTGAGGGGGGAGAGTGGGATTAGACTGGGTGGGATATTAAAGGGAGTGAGGGGGGGAGAGTGGGATTAGACTGGGTGGGATATTAAAGGGAGTGGGGAGTGAGGGGGGAGAGTGGGATTAGACTGGGTGGGATATTAAAGGGAGTGAGAGGGGGGAGAGTGGGATTAGACTGGGTGGGATATTAAAGGGAGCGGGGAGTGGGATTAGACTGGGTTGGATATTAAAGGGAGTGAGGGTGGGAGAGTGGGATTAGACTGGGTGGGATATTAAAGGGAGTGGGGAGTGAGGGGGGAGAGTGGGGTTAGACTGGGTGGGATATTAAAGGGAGTGTGGGGGGGAGAGTGGGATTAGACTGGGTGGGATATTAAAGGGAGCGGGGAGTGGGATTAGACTGGGTTGGATATTAAAGGGAGTGAGGGTGGGAGAGTGGGATTAGACTGGGTGGGATATTAAAGGGAGTGTGGGGGGAGAGTGGGATTAGACTGGGTGGGATATTAAAGGGAGTGGGGAGTGGAGAGTGGGATTAGACTGGGTGGGATATTAAAGGGAGTGGGGAGTGAGGGGGAGAGTGGGATTAGACTGGGAGGGATATTAAAGGGAGTGAGGGGGGAGAGTGGGATTAGACTGGGTGGGATATTAAAGGGAGTGAGGGGGAGAGTGGGATTAGACTGGGTGGGATATTAAAGGGAGTGAGGGGGGAGAGTGGGATTAGACTGGGTGGGATATTAAAGGGAGTGTGGAGTGAGGGGTGAGTGTGGGATTAGACTGGGTGGGATATTAAAGGGAGTGAGGGGGGAGAGTGGGATTAGACTGGGTGGGATATTAAATGGAGTGAGGGGGAGAGTGGGATTAGACTGGGTGGGATATTAAAGGGAGTGGGGAGTGAGGGGGGAGAGTGGGATTAGACTGGGTGGGATATTAAAGGGAGTGAGGGGGGCGAGTGGGATTAGACTGAGTGGGATATTAAAGGGAGTGAGGGGGGAGAGTGGGATTAGACTGGGTGGGATATTAAAGGGAGTGAGGGGGAGAGTGGGATTAGACTGGGTGGGATATTAAAGGGAGTGAGGGGGGAGAGTGGGATTAGACTGGGTGGGATATTAAAGGGAGTGAGGGGGAGAGTGGGATTAGACTGGGTGGGATATTAAAGGGTGTGAGGGGGAGAGTGGGATTAGACTGGGTGGGATATTAAAGGGTGTGAGGGGGAGAGTGGGATTAGACTGGGTGGGATATTAAAGGGTGTGAGGGGGAGAGTGGGATTAGACTGGGTGGGATATTAAAGGGAGTGAGGGGGGGAGAGTGGGATTGGACTGGGTGGGATATTAAAGGGAGTGAGGGGGAGAGTGGGATTAGACTGGGTGGGATATTAAAGGGAGTGAGGGGGGAGAGTGGGATTAGACTGGGTGGGATATTAAAGGGAGTGGGGAGTGAGGGGGGAGAGTGGGATTAGACTGGGTGGGATATTAAAGGGAGTGAGGGGGAGAGTGGGATTAGACTGGGTGGGGTATTAAAGGGAGTGAGGGGGGAGAGTAGGATTAGACTGGGTGGGATATTAAAGGGAGTGGGGAGTGAGGGGGGAGAGTGGGATTAGACTGGGTGGGATATTAAAGGGAGTGAGGGGGGAGAGTGGGATTAGACTGGGTGGGATATTAAAGGGAGTGAGGGGGGAGAGTGGGATTAGACTGGGTGGGATATTAAAGGGAGTGGGGAGTGAGGGGGGAGAGTGGGATTAGACTGGGTGGGATATTAAAGGGAGTGGGGAGTGAGGGGGGAGAGTGGGATTAGACTGGGTGGGATATTAAAGGGAGTGAGGGGGGAGAGTGGGATTAGACTGGGTGGGATATTAAAGGGAGTGAGGGGGGAGAGTGGGATTAGACTGGGGGGATATTAAAGGGAGTGAGGGGGAGAGTGGGGTTAGACTGGGTGGGATATTAAAGGGAGTGGGGAGTGAGGGGGGAGAGTGGGATTAGACTGGGTGGGATATTAAAGGGAGTGGGGAGTGAGGGGGGAGAGTGGGATTAGACTGGGTGGGATATTAAAGGGAGTGAGGGGGAGAGTGGGATTAGACTGGGTGGGATACTAAAGGGAGTGGGGAGTGAGGGGGGAGAGTGGGATTAGACTGGGTGGGATACTAAAGGGAGTGGGGAGTGAGGGGGGAGAGTGGGATTAGACTGGGTGGGATATTAAAGGGAGTGAGGGGCGAGAGTGGGATTAGACTGGGTGGGATATTAAAGGGAGTGAGGGGGGAGAGTGGGATTAGACTGGGTGGGATATTAAAGGGAGTGAGGGGGAGAGTGGGATTAGACTGGGTGGGATATTAAAGGGAGTGAGGGGGAGAGTGGGATTAGACTGGGTGGGATATTAAAGGGAGTGAGGGGGGGGAGAGTGGGATTAGACTGGGGGGATATTAAAGGGAGTGAGGGGGGAGAGTGGGATTAGACTGGGTGGGATATTAAAGGGGGGGGTGAGGGGGGAGAGTGGGATTAGACTGGGTGGGATATTAAAGGGAGTGGGGAGTGAGGGGGGAGAGTGGGATTAGACTGGGTGGGATATTAAAGGGAGTGAGGGGGGAGAGTGGGATTAGACTGGGTGGGATATTAAAGGGAGTGGGGAGTGAGGGGGGAGAGTGGGATTAGACTGGGTGGGATATTAAAGGGAGTGAGGGGGGCGAGTGGGATTAGACTGGGTGGGATATTAAAGGGAGTGGGGAGAGTGGGATTAGACTGGGTGGGATATTAAAGGGAGTGAGGGGGAGAATGGGATTAGACTGGGTGGGATATTAAAGGCAGTGGGGAGTGAGGGGGGAGAGTGGGATTAGACTGGGTGGGATATTAAAGGGAGTGGGGAGTGAGGGGGGAGAGTGGGATTAGACTGGGTGGGCTATTAACGGGAGTGGGGATTGAGGGGGAGAGTGGGATTAGACTGGGTGGGATATTAACGGGAGTGGGGAGTGAGGGGGGAGAGTGGGATTAGACTAGGTGGGATATTAAAGGGAGTGAGGGGGGAGAGTGGGATTAGACTGGGAGGGATATTAAAGGGGGGGTGAGGGGGGAGAGTGGGATTAGACTGGGTGGGATATTAAAGGGCGTTGGGGGGTGAGGGGGAGAGTGGGATTAGACTGGGTGGGATATTAAAGGGAGTGAGGGGGGGGGGGAAGAGTGGGATTAGACTGGGTGGGATATTAAAGGGAGTGAGGGTGGGAGAGTGGGATTAGACTGGGTGGGATATTAAAGGGAGTGTGGGGGGAGAGTGGGATTAGACTGGGTGGGATATTAAAGGGAGCGGGGAGTGGGATTAGACTGGGTTGGATATTAAAGGGAGTGAGGGTGGGAGAGTGGGATTAGACTGGGTGGGATATTAAAGGGAGTGTGGGGGGAGAGTGGGATTAGACTGGGTGGGATATTAAAGGGAGTGGGGAGTGAGGGGGAGAGTGGGATTAGACTGGGAGGGATATCAAAGGGAGTGAGGGGGGAGAGTGGGATTCGACTGGGTGGGATATTAAAGGGAGTGAGGGGGGAGAGTGGGATTAGACTGGGTGGGATATTAAAGGGAGTGAGGGGGGAGAGTGGGATTAGACTGGGTGGGATATTAAAGGGAGTGAGGGGGAGAGTGGGATTAGACTGGGTGGGATATTAAAGGGAGTGGGGAGTGAGGGGGGAGAGTGGGACTAGACTGGGTGGGATATTAAAGGGAGTGAGGGGGAGAGTGGGATTAGACTGGGTGGGATATTAAAGGGAGTGAGGGGGGAGAGTGGGATTAGACTGGGTGGGATATTAAAGGGAGTGATGGGGGAGAGTGGGATTACACTGGGTGGGATACTAAAGGGAGTGAGGGGGGAGAGTGGGATTAGACTGGGTGGGATATTAAAGGGAGTGGGGAATGAGGGGGGAGAGTGGGATTAGACTGGGTGGGATATTAAAGGGTGTGAGGGGGAGAGTGGGATTAGACTGGGTGGGATATTAAAGGGGGGGGTGAGGGGGGAGAGTGGGATTAGACTGGGTGGGGTATTAAAGGGAGTGAGGGGGGAGAGTGGGGTTAGACTGAGTGGGATATTAAAGGGAGTGGGGAGTGAGGGGGGAGAGTGGGATTAGACTGGGTGGGATATTTACGGGAGTGGGGAGTGAGGGGGGACAGTGGGATTAGACTGGGTGGGATATTAAAGGGAGTGGGGAGTGAGGGGGGAGAGTGGGATTAGACTGGGTGGGATATTAAAGGGAGTGGGGAGTGAGGGGGGAGAGTGGGATTAGACTGGGTGGGATATTAAAGGGAGTGAGGGGGGACAGTGGGATTCGACTGGGTGGGATATTAAAGGGAGTGAGGGGGAGAGTGGGATTAGACTGGGTGGGATATTAAAGGGAGTGGGGAGTGAGGGGGGAGAGTGGGATTAGACTGGGTGGGATATTAAAGGGAGTGAGGGGGGAGAGTGGGGTTAGACTGGGTGGGATATTAAAGGGAGTGAGGGGGGAGAGTGGGATTAGACTGGGTGGGATATTAAAGGGAGTGTGGGGGGAGAGTGGGATTAGACTGGGGGGATATTAAAGGGAGTGAGGGGGAGAATGGGATTAGACTGGGTGGGATATTAAAGGGAGTGGGGAGTGAGGGGGGAGAGTGGGATTAGACTGAGTGGGATATTAAAGGGAGTGGGGAGTGAGGGGGGAGAGTGGGATTAGACTGGGTGGGCTATTAACGGGAGTGGGGATTGAGGGGGAGAGTGGGATTAGACTGGGTGGGATATTAACGGGAGTGGGGAGTGAGGGGGGAGAGTGGGATTAGACTAGGTGGGATATTAAAGGGAGTGAGGGGGGAGAGTGGGATTAGACTGGGAGGGATATTAAAGGGGGGGTGAGGGGGAGAGTGGGATTAGACTGGGTGGGATATTAAAGGGCGTTGGGGGGTGAGGGGGAGAGTGGGATTAGACTGGGTGGGATATTAAAGGGAGTGAGGGGGGGGGGGGAAGAGTGGGATTAGACTGGGTGGGATATTAAAGGGAGTGAGGGTGGGAGAGTGGGATTAGACTGGGTGGGATATTAAAGGGAGTGTGGGGGGAGAGTGGGATTAGACTGGGTGGGATATTAAAGGGAGCGGGGAGTGGGATTAGACTGGGTTGGATATTAAAGGGAGTGAGGGTGGGAGAGTGGGATTAGACTGGGTGGGATATTAAAGGGAGTGTGGGGGGAGAGTGGGATTAGACTGGGTGGGATATTAAAGGGAGTGGGGAGTGAGGGGGAGAGTGGGATTAGACTGGAGGGATATTAAAGGGAGTGAGGGGGGAGAGTGGGATTCGACTGGGTGGGATATTAAAGGGAGTGAGGGGGGAGAGTGGGATTAGACTGGGTGGGATATTAAAGGGAGTGAGGGGGGAGAGTGGGATTAGACTGGGTGGGATATTAAAGGGAGTGAGGGGGAGAGTGGGATTAGACTGGGTGGGATATTAAAGGGAGTGGGGAGTGAGGGGGGAGAGTGGGACTAGACTGGGTGGGATATTAAAGGGAGTGAGGGGGAGAGTGGGATTAGACTGGGTGGGATATTAAAGGGAGTGAGGGGGGAGAGTGGGATTAGACTGGGTGGGATATTAAAGGGAGTGATGGGGGAGAGTGGGATTACACTGGGTGGGATACTAAAGGGAGTGAGGGGGGAGAGTGGGATTAGACTGGGTGGGATATTAAAGGGAGTGGGGAATGAGGGGGGAGAGTGGGATTAGACTGGGTGGGATATTAAAGGGTGTGAGGGGGAGAGTGGGATTAGACTGGGTGGGATATTAAAGGGGGGGTGAGGGGGGAGAGTGGGATTAGACTGGGTGGGGTATTAAAGGGAGTGAGGGGGGAGAGTGGGGTTAGACTGAGTGGGATATTAAAGGGAGTGGGGAGTGAGGGGGGAGAGTGGGATTAGACTGGGTGGGATATTTACGGGAGTGGGGAGTGAGGGGGGACAGTGGGATTAGACTGGGTGGGATATTAAAGGGAGTGGGGAGTGAGGGGGGAGAGTGGGATTAGACTGGGTGGGATATTTACGGGAGTGGGGAGTGAGGGGGGACAGTGGGATTAGACTGGGTGGGATATTAAAGGGAGTGGGGAGTGAGGGGGGAGAGTGGGATTAGACTGGGTGGGATATTAAAGGGAGTGAGGGGGGACAGTGGGATTCGACTGGGTGGGATATTAAAAGGAGTGAGGGGGAGAGTGGGATTAGACTGGGTGGGATATTAAAGGGAGCGGGGAGTGAGGGGGGAGAGTGGGATTAGACTGGGTGGGATATTAAAGGGAGTGAGGGGGGACAGTGGGATTCGACTGGGTGGGATATTAAAAGGAGTGAGGGGGAGAGTGGGATTAGACTGGGTGGGATATTAAAGGGAGTGGGGAGTGAGGGGGGAGAGTGGGATTAGACTGGGTGGGATATTAAAGGGAGTGAGGGGGGAGAGTGGGGTTAGACTGGGTGGGATTAAAGGGAGTGTGGAGTGAGGGGTGAGAGTGGGATTAGACTGGGTGGGATATTAAAGGGAGTGAGGGGGGAGAGTGGGGTTAGCCTGGGTGGGATATTAAAGGGAGTGAGGGGGAGAGTGGGATTAGACTGGGTGGGATATTAAAGGGAGAGGGGAGTGAGGGGGGAGTGTGAGATTAGACTGGGTGGGATATTAAAGGGAGTGAGGGGGGAGAGTGCGATTAGACTGGGTGGGGTATTAAAGGGAGTGAGGGGGGAGAGTGGGATTAGACTGGGTGGGATATTAAAGGGAGTGGGGAGTGAGG
Source organism: Chiloscyllium punctatum (assembly GCF_047496795.1). Lineage (NCBI taxonomy): Eukaryota > Metazoa > Chordata > Chondrichthyes > Orectolobiformes > Hemiscylliidae > Chiloscyllium > Chiloscyllium punctatum. The sequence goes on along the minus strand of NW_027310777.1, from coordinate 23,162 downwards.
GGGGAGAGTGGGATTAGACTGGGTGGGATATTAAAGGGAGTGAGGGGGGACAGTGGGATTAGACTGGGTGGGATATTAAAGGGAGTGAGGGGGAGAGTGGGATTAGACTGGGTGGGATATTAAAGGGAGTGGGGAGTGAGGGGGGAGAGTGGGATTAGACTGGGTGGGATATTAAAGGGAGTGAGGGGGGAGAGTGGGGTTAGACTGGGTGGGATTAAAGGGAGTGTGGAGTGAGGGGTGAGTGTGGGATTAGACTGGGTGGGATATTAAAGGGAGTGAGGGGGGAGAGTGGGGTTAGCCTGGGTGGGGTATTAAAGGGAGTGAGGGGGGAGAGTGGGATTAGACTGGGTGGGATATTAAAGGGAGTGGGGAGTGAGGGGGGGAGAGTGGGATTAGACTGGGTGGGATATTAAAGGGAGTGAGGGGGAGAGTGGGATTAGACTGGGTGGGATATTAAAGGGAGAGGGGAGTGAGGGGGAAGTGTGAGATTAGACTGGGTGGGAAATTAAAGGGAGTGAGGGGGGAGAGTGGGATTAGACTGGGTGGGATTAAAGGGAGTGGGGAGTGAGGGGGGAGAGTGGGATTAGACTGGGTGGGGAATTAAAGGGAGTGAGGGGGGAGAGTGGGATTAGACTGGGTGGGATATTAAAGGGAGTGAGGGGGGAGAGTGGGATTAGACTGGGTGGGATATTAAAGGGAGTGAGGGGGGAGAGTGGGATTAGACTGGGTGGGATATTAAAGGGAGTGAGGGGGCTAGTGCGATTAGACTGGGTGGGATATTAAAGGGAGTGAGGGGGGAGAGTGGGATTAGACTGGGTGGGATATTCGAGTGAGGGGGGAGTGTGGGATTAGACTGGGTGGGATATTAAAGGGAGTGAGGGGGGAGAGTGGGGTTAGACTGGGTGGGATTAAAGGGAGTGTGGAGTGAGGGGTGAGTGTGGGATTAGACTGGGTGGGATATTCAAGGGAGTGAGGGGGAGAGTGGGATTAGACTGTGTGGGATATTAAAGGGAGTGAGGGGCGAGAGTGGGATTAGACTGGGTGGGATTTTAAAGGGAGTGAGGGGGGGAGAGTGGGATTAGACTGGGTGGGATATTAAAGGGAGTGAGGGGCGAGAGTGGGATTAGACTGGGTGGGATATTAAAGGGAGTGAGGGGGGAGAGTGGGATTAGACTGGGTGGGATATTAAAGGGAGTGAGGGGGGGAGAGTGGGATTAGACTGGGTGGGATATTAAAGGGAGTGAGGGGGGAGAGTGGGATTAGACTGGGTGGGATATTAAAGGGAGTGAGGGGGAGAGTGGGATTAGACTGGGTGGGATATTAAAGGGGAGTGAGGGGGGGGAGAGTGGGATTAGACTGGGGGGATATTAAAGGGAGTGAGGGGGGAGAGTGGGATTAGACTGGGGGGATATTAAAGGGAGTGAGGGGGGAGAGTGGGATTAGACTGGGTGGGATATTAAAGGGGGGGTGAGGGGGGAGAGTGGGATTAGACTGGGTGGGATATTAAAGGGAGTGAGGGGGGGAGAGTGGGATTAGACTGGGTGGGATATTAAAGGGAGTGAGGGGGGAGAGTGGGATTAGACTGGGTGGGATATTAAAGGGAGTGAGGGGGGAGAGTGGGATTAGACTGGGTGGGATATTAAAGGGAGTGAGGGGGGGGAGAGTGGGATTAGACTGGGGGGATATTAAAGGGAGTGAGGGGGGAGAGTGGGATTAGACTGGGTGGGATATTAAAGGGGGGGTGAGGGGGGAGAGTGGGATTAGACTGGGTGGGATATTAAAGGGAGTGGGGAGTGAGGGGGAGAGTGGGATTAGACTTGGTGGGATATTCAAGGGAGTGAGGGGGGAGAGTGGGATTAGACTGGGTGGGATATTAAAGGGAGTGAGGGGGGAGAGTGGGATTAGACTGGGTGGGATATTAAAGGGAGTGAGGGGGGAGAGTGGGATTAGACTGGGTGGGATATTAAAGGGAGTGGGGAGTGAGGGGGAGAGTGGGATTAGACTGGGTGGGATATTAAAGGGAGTGAGGGGGGAGAGTGGGATTAGACTGGGTGGGATATTAAAGGGAGTGAGGGGGAGAGTGGGATTAGACTGGGTGGGATATTAAAGGGAGTGAGGGGGGAGAGTGGGATTAGACTGGGTGGGATATTAAAGGGAGCGGGGAGTGGGATTAGACTGGGTGGGATATTAAAGGGAGTGGGGAGTGAGGGGGAGAGTGGGGTTAGACTGGGTGGGATATTAAAGGGAGTGGGGGGGGGGGGAGTGGGATTAGACTGGGTGGGATATTAAAAGGAGTGGGGGGGGAGAGTGGAATTAGACTGGGTGGGATATTAAAGGGAGTGAGGGGGGAGAGTGGGATTAGACTGGGTGGGATATTAAAGGGAGTGGGGAGTGAGGGGGGGAGAGTGGGATTAGACTGGGTGGGATATTAAAGGGAGTGAGGGGGAGAGTGGGATTAGACTGAGTGGGATATTAAAGGGAGTGAGGGGGAGAGTGGGATTAGTGGGATATTAAAGGGAGTGAGGGGGGAGAGTGGGATTAGACTGGGGGGATATTAAAGGGAGTGTGGAGTGAGAGTGGGATTAGACTGGGTGGGATATTAAAGGGAGTGGGGAGTGAGGGTGGAGAGTGGGATTAGACTGGGAGGGATATTAAAGGGAGTGAGGGGGGAGAGTGGGATTAGACTGGGTGGGATATTAAAGGGAGTGAGGGGGGAGAGTGGGATTAGACTGGGTGAGATATTAAAGGGAGTGGGGAGTGAGGGGGAGAGTGGGATTAGACTGGGTGGGATATTAAAGGGAGTGAGGGGGAGAGTGGGATTAGACTGGGTGGGATATTAAAGGGAGTGGGGAGTGAGGGGGGAGAGTGGGATTAGACTGGGTGGGATATTAAAGGGAGTGGGGAGTGAGGGGGAGAGTGGGATTAGACTGGGAGGGATATTAAAGGGAGTGAGGGGCGAGAGTGGGATTAGACTGGGTGGGATATTAAAGGGAGTGAGGGGGGAGAGTGGGATTAGACTGGGTGGGATATTAAAGGGAGTGAGGGGGGAGAGTGGGATTAGACTGGGTGGGGTATTAAAGGGAGTGAGGGGGGAGAGTGGGATTAGACTGGGTGGGATATTAAAGGGAGTGGGGAGTGAGGGGTGAGTGTGGGATTAGACTGGGTGGGATATTAAAGGGAGTGAGGGGGGAGAGTGGGGTTAGCCTGGGTGGGGTATTAAAGGGAGTGAGGGGGGAGAGTGGGATTAGACTGGGTGGGATATTAAAGGGAGTGGGGAGTGAGGGGGGGAGAGTGGGATTAGACTGGGTGGGATATTAAAGGGAGTGAGGGGGAGAGTGGGATTAGACTGGGTGGGATATTAAAGGGAGTGGGGAGTGAGGGGGGAGAGTGGGATTAGACTGGGTGGGATATTAAAGGGAGTGTGGGGGGAGAGTGGGGTTAGACTGGGTGGGATTAAAGGGAGTGTGGAGTGAGGGGTGAGAGTGGGATTAGACTGGGTGGGATATTAAAGGGAGTGAGGGGGGAGAGTGGGGTTAGCCTGGGTGGGGTATTAAAGGGAGTGAGGGGGAGAGTGGGATTAGACTGGGTGGGATATTAAAGGGAGTGAGGGGGAGAGTGGGATTAGACTGGGTGGGATATTAAAGGGAGAGGGGAGTGAGGGGGGAGTGTGAGATTAGACTGGGTGGGATATTAAAGGGAGTGAGGGGGGAGAGTGGGATTAGACTGGGTGGGATATTAAAGGGAGTGAGGGGGAGAGTGGGATTAGACTGGGTGGGATATTAAAGGGAGAGGGGAGTGAGGGGGGAGTGTGAGATTAGACTGGGTGGGATATTAAAGGGAGTGAGGGGGGAGAGTGGGATTAGACTGGGTGGGGTATTAAAGGGAGTGAGGGGGGAGAGTGGGATTAGACTGGGTGGGATATTAAAGGGAGTGGGGAGTGAGGGGTGAGTGTGGGATTAGACTGGGTGGGATATTAAAGGGAGTGAGGGGGAGAGTGGGATTAGACTGGGTGGGATATTAAAGGGAGTGAGGGGGAGAGTGGGGTTAGCCTGGGTGGGGTATTAAAGGGAGTGAGGGGGGAGAGTGGGATTAGACTGGGTGGGATATTAAAGGGAGTGGGGAGTGAGGGGGGGAGAGTGGGATTAGACTGGGTGGGATATTAAAGGGAGTGAGGGGGAGAGTGGGATTAGACTGGGTGGGATATTAAAGGGAGAGGGGAGTGAGGGGGAAGTGTGAGATTAGACTGGGTGGGATATTAAAGGGAGTGAGGGGGGAGAGTGGGATTAGACTGGGTGGGGTATTAAAGGGAGTGAGGGGGGAGAGTGGGATTAGACTGGGTGGGATATTAAAGGGAGTGAGGGGGGAGAGTGGGATTAGACTGGGTGGGATATTAAAGGGAGTGAGGGGGCTAGTGCGATTAGACTGGGTGGGATATTAAAGGGAGTGAGGGGGGAGAGTGGGATTAGACTGGGTGGGATATTCGAGTGAGGGGGGAGTGTGGGATTAGACTGGGTGGGATATTAAAGGGAGTGAGTGGGGAGAGTGGGGTTAGACTGGGTGGGATTAAAGGGAGTGTGGAGTGAGGGGTGAGTGTGGGATTAGACTGGGTAGGATATTAAAGGGAGTGAGGGGGGAGAGTGGGGTTAGCCTGGGTGGGGTATTAAAGGGAGTGAGGGGGGAGAGTGGGATTAGACTGGGTGGGATATTAAAGGGAGTGAGGGGGAGAGTGGGATTAGACTGTGTGGGATATTAAAGGGAGTGAGGGGCGAGAGTGGGATTAGACTGGGTGGGATTTTAAAGGGAGTGAGGGGGGAGAGTGGGATTAGACTGGGTGGGATATTAAAGGGAGTGAGGGGCGAGAGTGGGATTAGACTGGGTGGGATATTCAAGGGAGTGAGGGGGGAGAGTGGGATTAGACTGGGTGGGATATTAAAGGGAGTGAGGGGGAGAGTGGGATTAGACTGGGTGGGATATTAAAGGGAGTGGCGGGGAGAGTGGGATTAGACTGGGTGGGATATTAAAGGGAGTGAGGGGGGGGAGAGTGGGATTAGACTGGGGGGATATTAAAGGGAGTGAGGGGGGAGAGTGGGATTAGACTGGGTGGGATATTAAAGGGAGTGAGGGGGGAGAGTGGGATTAGACTGGGTGGGATATTAAAGGGAGTGGGGAGTGAGGGGGGAGAGTGGGATTAGACTGGGTGGGATATTAAAGGGAGTGAGGGGGGAGAGTGGGATTAGACTGGGTGGGATATTAAAGGGAGTGAGGGGGGAGAGTGGGATTAGACTGGGTGGGATATTAAAGGGAGTGAGGGGGGAGAGTGGGATTAGACTGGGTGGGATATTAAAGGGAGTGAGGGGGGAGAGTGGGATTAGACTGGGTGGGATATTAAAGGGAGTGAGGGGGGAGAGTGGGATTAGACTGGGTGGGATATTAAAGGGAGTGAGGGGGGGGAGAGTGGGATTAGACTGGGTGGGATATTAAAGGGAGTGTGGGGGGAGAGTGGGATTAGACTGGGTGGGATATTAAAGGGAGTGAGGGGGGAGAGTGGGATTAGACTGGGTGGGATATTAAAGGGAGTGAGGGGGGAGAGTGGGATTAGACTGGGTGGGGTATTAAAGGGAGTGAGGGGGGAGAGTGGGATTAGACTGGGTGGGATATTAAAGGGAGTGTGGGGGGAGAGTGGGATTAGACTGGGTGGGATATTAAAGGGAGTGTGGGGGGAGAGTGGGATTAGACTGGGTGGGGTATTAAAGGGAGTGAGGGGGGAGAGTGGGATTAGACTGGGTGGGATATTAAAGGGAGTGAGGGGGGAGAGTGGGATTAGACTGGGTGGGATATTAAAGGGAGTGTGGGGGGAGAGTGGGATTAGACTGGGTGGGGTATTAAAGGGAGTGAGGGGGGAGAGTGGGATTAGACTGGGTGGGATATTAAAGGGAGTGAGGGGGAGAGTGGGATTAGACTGGGTTGGATATTAAAGGGAGTGGGGAGTGAGGGGGAGAGTGGGATTAGACTGGGAGGGATATTAAATGGAGTGAGGGGGGAGAGTGGGATTAGACTGGGTGGGATATTAAAGGGAGTGGGGAGTGAGGGGGGAGAGTGGGATTAGACTGGGTGGGATATTAAAGGGAGTGGGGAGTGAGGGGGAGAGTGGGATTAGACTGGGAGGGATATTAAAGGGAGTGAGGGGCGAGGGGGAGAGTGGGATTAGACTGGGTGGGATATTAAAGGGAGTGAGGGGGGAGAGTGGGATTAGACTGGGTGAGATATTAAAGGGAGTGGGGAGTGAGGGGGAGAGTGGGATTAGACTTGGTGGGATATTCAAGGGAGTGAGGGGGAGAGTGGGATTAGACTGGGTGGGATATTAAAGGGAGTGGGGAGTGAGGGGGGAGAGTGGGATTAGACTGGGTGGGATATTAAAGGGAGTGAGGGGGGGAGAGTGGGATTAGACTGGGTGGGATATTAAAGGGAGTGGGGAGTGAGGGGGGAGAGTGGGATTAGACTGGGTGGGATATTAAAGGGAGTGAGGGGGGGAGAGTGGGATTAGACTGGGTGGGATATTAAAGGGAGCGGGGAGTGGGATTAGACTGGGTTGGATATTAAAGGGAGTGAGGGTGGGAGAGTGGGATTAGACTGGGTGGGATATTAAAGGGAGTGGGGAGTGAGGGGGAGAGTGGGGTTAGACTGGGTGGGATATTAAAGGGAGTGTGGGGGGAGAGTGGGATTAGACTGGGTGGGATATTAAAGGGAGCGGGGAGTGGGATTAGACTGGGTTGGATATTAAAGGGAGTGAGGGTGGGAGAGTGGGATTAGACTGGGTGGGATATTAAAGGGAGTGTGGGGGGAGAGTGGGATTAGACTGGGTGGGATATTAAAGGGAGTGGGGAGTGAGGGGGAGAGTGGGATTAGACTGGGTGGGATATTAAAGGGAGTGGGGAGTGAGGGGGAGAGTGGGATTAGACTGGGAGGGATATTAAAGGGAGTGAGGGGGGAGAGTGGGATTAGACTGGGTGGGATATTAAAGGGAGTGAGGGGGAGAGTGGGATTAGACTGGGTGGGATATTAAAGGGAGTGAGGGGGGAGAGTGGGATTAGACTGGGTGGGATATTAAAGGGAGTGTGGAGTGAGGGGTGAGTGTGGGATTAGACTGGGTGGGATATTAAAGGGAGTGAGGGGGGAGAGTGGGATTAGACTGGGTGGGATATTAAATGGAGTGAGGGGGAGAGTGGGATTAGACTGGGTGGGATATTAAAGGGAGTGGGGAGTGAGGGGGGAGAGTGGGATTAGACTGGGTGGGATATTAAAGGGAGTGAGGGGGCGAGTGGGATTAGACTGAGTGGGATATTAAAGGGAGTGAGGGGGGAGAGTGGGATTAGACTGGGTGGGATATTAAAGGGAGTGAGGGGGAGAGTGGGATTAGACTGGGTGGGATATTAAAGGGAGTGAGGGGGGAGAGTGGGATTAGACTGGGTGGGATATTAAAGGGAGTGAGGGGGGAGAGTGGGATTAGACTGGGTGGGATATTAAAGGGAGTGAGGGGGGAGAGTGGGATTAGACTGGGTGGGATATTAAAGGGAGTGAGGGGGAGAGTGGGATTAGACTGGGTGGGATATTAAAGGGAGTGAGGGGGGAGAGTGGGATTAGACTGGGTGGGATATTAAAGGGAGTGAGGGGGGAGAGTGGGATTAGACTGGGTGGGATATTAAAGGGAGTGAGGGGGGAGAGTGGGATTAGACTGGGTGGGATATTAAAGGGAGTGAGGGGGGAGAGTGGGATTAGACTGGGTGGGATATTAAAGGGAGTGGGGAGTGAGGGGGGAGAGTGGGATTAGACTGGGTGGGATATTAAAGGGAGTGAGGGGGAGAGTGGGATTAGACTGGGTGGGATATTAAAGGGAGTGGGGAGTGAGGGGGGAGAGTGGGATTAGACTGGGTGGGATATTAAAGGGAGTGAGGCGGGAGTGTGGGATTAGACTGGGGGGATATTAAAGGGAGTGAGGGGGGAGAGTGGGATTAGACTGGGTGGGGTATTAAAGGGAGTGAGGGGGGAGAGTAGGATTAGACTGGGTGGGATATTAAAGGGAGTGGGGAGTGAGGGGGGAGAGTGGGATTAGACTGGGTGGGATATTAAAGGGAGTGAGGGGGGAGAGTGGGATTAGACTGGGTGGGATATTAAAGGGAGTGGGGAGTGAGGGGGGAGAGTGGGATTAGACTGGGTGGGATATTAAAGGGAGTGGGGAGTGAGGGGGGAGAGTGGGATTAGACTGGGTGGGATATTAAAGGGAGTGAGGGGGGAGAGTGGGATTAGACTGGGTGGGATATTAAAGGGAGTGAGGGGGGAGAGTGGGATTAGACTGGGGGGATATTAAAGGGAGTGAGGGGGGAGAGTGGGATTAGACTGGGTGGGATATTAAAGGGAGTGGGGAGTGAGGGGGGAGAGTGGGATTAGACTGGGTGGGATATTAAAGGGAGTGAGGGGGAGAGTGGGATTAGACTGGGTGGGATACTAAAGGGAGTGGGGAGTGAGGGGGGAGAGTGGGATTAGACTGGGTGGGATACTAAAGGGAGTGGGGAGTGAGGGGGGAGAGTGGGATTAGACTGGGTGGGATATTAAAGGGAGTGAGGGGCGAGAGTGGGATTAGACTGGGTGGGATATTAAAGGGAGTGAGGGGGGAGAGTGGGATTAGACTGGGTGGGATATTAAAGGGAGTGAGGGGGAGAGTGGGATTAGACTGGGTGGGATATTAAAGGGAGTGAGGGGGAGAGTGGGATTAGACTGGGTGGGATATTAAAGGGAGTGAGGGGGGGGAGAGTGGGATTAGACTGGGGGGATATTAAAGGGAGTGAGGGGGGAGAGTGGGATTAGACTGGGTGGGATATTAAAGGGGGTGTGAGGGGGGAGAGTGGGATTAGACTGGGTGGGATATTAAAGGGAGTGGGGAGTGAGGGGGGAGAGTGGGATTAGACTGGGTGGGATATTAAAGGGAGTGAGGGGGGAGAGTGGGATTAGACTGGGTGGGATATTAAAGGGAGTGGGGGGTGAGGGGGGACAGTGGGATTAGACTGGGTGGGATATTAAAGGGAGTGGGGAGTGAGGGGGGAGAGTGGGATTAGACTGGGTGGGATATTAAAGGGAGTGAGGGGGGCGAGTGGGATTAGACTGGGTGGGATATTAAAGGGAGTGGGGAGAGTGGGATTAGACTGGGTGGGATATTAAAGGGAGTGAGGGGGAGAATGGGATTAGACTGGGTGGGATATTAAAGGGAGTGGGGAGTGAGGGGGGAGAGTGGGATTAGACTGGGTGGGATATTAAAGGGAGTGGGGAGTGAGGGGGGAGAGTGGGATTAGACTGGGTGGGCTATTAACGGGAGTGGGGATTGAGGGGGAGAGTGGGATTAGACTGGGTGGGATATTAACGGGAGTGGGGAGTGAGGGGGGAGAGTGGGATTAGACTAGGTGGGATATTAAAGGGAGTGAGGGGGGAGAGTGGGATTAGACTGGGAGGGATATTAAAGGGGGGGTGAGGGGGGAGAGTGGGATTAGACTGGGTGGGATATTAAAGGGCGTTGGGGGGTGAGGGGGAGAGTGGGATTAGACTGGGTGGGATATTAAAGGGAGTGAGGGGGGGGGGGGAAGAGTGGGATTAGACTGGGTGGGATATTAAAGGGAGTGAGGGTGGGAGAGTGGGATTAGACTGGGTGGGATATTAAAGGGAGTGTGGGGGGAGAGTGGGATTAGACTGGGTGGGATATTAAAGGGAGCGGGGAGTGGGATTAGACTGGGTTGGATATTAAAGGGAGTGAGGGTGGGAGAGTGGGATTAGACTGGGTGGGATATTAAAGGGAGTGTGGGGGGAGAGTGGGATTAGACTGGGTGGGATATTAAAGGGAGTGGGGAGTGAGGGGGAGAGTGGGATTAGACTGGGAGGGATATCAAAGGGAGTGAGGGGGGAGAGTGGGATTCGACTGGGTGGGATATTAAAGGGAGTGAGGGGGGAGAGTGGGATTAGACTGGGTGGGATATTAAAGGGAGTGAGGGGGGAGAGTGGGATTAGACTGGGTGGGATATTAAAGGGAGTGAGGGGGAGAGTGGGATTAGACTGGGTGGGATATTAAAGGGAGTGGGGAGTGAGGGGGGAGAGTGGGACTAGACTGGGTGGGATATTAAAGGGAGTGAGGGGGAGAGTGGGATTAGACTGGGTGGGATATTAAAGGGAGTGAGGGGGGAGAGTGGGATTAGACTGGGTGGGATATTAAAGGGAGTGATGGGGGAGAGTGGGATTACACTGGGTGGGATACTAAAGGGAGTGAGGGGGGAGAGTGGGATTAGACTGGGTGGGATATTAAAGGGAGTGGGGAATGAGGGGGGAGAGTGGGATTAGACTGGGTGGGATATTAAAGGGTGTGAGGGGGAGAGTGGGATTAGACTGGGTGGGATATTAAAGGGGGGGTGAGGGGGGAGAGTGGGATTAGACTGGGTGGGGTATTAAAGGGAGTGAGGGGGGAGAGTGGGGTTAGACTGAGTGGGATATTAAAGGGAGTGGGGAGTGAGGGGGGAGAGTGGGATTAGACTGGGTGGGATATTTACGGGAGTGGGGAGTGAGGGGGGACAGTGGGATTAGACTGGGTGGGATATTAAAGGGAGTGGGGAGTGAGGGGGGAGAGTGGGATTAGACTGGGTGGGATATTAAAGGGAGTGGGGAGTGAGGGGGGAGAGTGGGATTAGACTGGGTGGGATATTAAAGGGAGTGAGGGGGGACAGTGGGATTCGACTGGGTGGGATATTAAAGGGAGTGAGGGGGAGAGTGGGATTAGACTGGGTGGGATATTAAAGGGAGTGGGGAGTGAGGGGGGAGAGTGGGATTAGACTGGGTGGGATATTAAAGGGAGTGAGGGGGGAGAGTGGGGTTAGACTGGGTGGGATTAAAGGGAGTGTGGAGTGAGGGGTGAGTGTGGGATTAGACTGGGTGGGATATTAAAGGGAGTGAGGGGGGAGAGTGGGGTTAGCCTGGGTGGGGTATTAAAGGGAGTGAGGGGGGAGAGTGGGATTAGACTGGGTGGGATATTAAAGGGAGTGGGGAGTGAGGGGGGGAGAGTGGGATTAGACTGGGTGGGATATTAAAGGGAGTGAGGGGGAGAGTGGGATTAGACTGGGTGGGATATTAAAGGGAGAGGGGAGTGAGGGGGAAGTGTGAGATTAGAATGGGTGGGATATTAAAGGGAGTGAGGGGGGAGAGTGGGATTAGACTGGGTGGGGTATTAAAGGGAGTGAGGGGGGAGAGTGGGATTAGACTGGGTGGGATATTAAAGGGAGTGAGGGGGGAGAGTGGGATTAGACTGGGTGGGATATTAAAGGGAGTGAGGGGGCTAGTGCGATTAGACTGGGTGGGATATTAAAGGGAGTGAGGGGGGAGAGCGGGATTAGACTGGGTGGGATTAAAGGGAGTGTGGAGTGAGGGGTGAGTGTGGGATTAGACTGGGTGGGATATTAAAGGGAGTGAGGGGGGAGAGTGGGGTTAGACTGGGTGGGATTAAAGGGAGTGTGGAGTGAGGGGTGAGTGTGGGATTAGACTGGGTGGGATATTAAAGGGAGTGAGGGGGGAGAGTGGGATTAGACTGGGTGGGATATTAAAGGGAGTGAGGGGGGAGAGTGGGGTTAGCCTGGGTGGGGTATTAAAGGGAGTGAGGGGGGAGAGTGGGATTAGACTGGGTGGGATATTAAAGGGAGTGAGGGGAGAGGTGGGATTAGACTGGGTGGGATATTAAAGGGAGTGAGGGGGGAGAGTGGGATTAGACTGGGTGGGATATTAAAGGGAGTGAGGGGGGAGAGTGGATTAGACTGGGTGGGATTTTAAAGGGAGTGAGGGGGGAGAGTGGATTAGACTGGGTGGGATATTAAAGGGAGTGAGGGGCGAGAGTGGGATTAGACTGGGTGGGATATTAAAGGGAGTGAGGGGGGAGAGTGGGATTAGACTGGGTGGGATATTAAAGGGAGTGAGGGGGAGAGTGGATTAGACTGGGGTGGGATATTAAAGGGAGTGAGGGGGGGGAGAGTGGGATTAGACTGGGGGGATATTAGAGGGAGTGACGGGGGGGAGAGTGGAATTAGACTGGGTGGGATATTAAAGGAGAGGGGAGTGAGGGGGGAGAGTGGGATTAGACTGGGTGGGATATTAAAGGGAGTGAGGGGGGGGAGAGTGGATTAGACTGGGTGGGATATTAAAGGGAGTGAGGGGGGAGAGTGGGATTAGACTGGGTGGGATTAAAGGGAGTGTGGAGTGAGGGGGGAGAGTGGGATTAGACTGGGTGGGATATTAAAAGGAGTGGGGGGGGAGAGTGGAATTAGACTGGGTGGGATATTAAAAGGAGTGGGGGGGGGGGACCGTGGGATTAGACTGGGTGGGATATTAAAGGGAGTGAGGGGGAGAGTGGAATTAGACTGGGTGGGATATTAAAGGGAGTGGGGAGTGAGGGGGGGAGAGTGGGATTAGACTGGGTGGGATATTAAAGGGAGTGAGGGGGGAGAGTGGGATTAGACTGGGTGGGATATTAAAGGGAGTGAGGGGGAGAGTGGGATTAGACTGAGTGGGATATTAAAGGGAGTGAGGGGGAGAGTGGGATTAGACTGGGATTAGACTGGGTGGGATATTAAAGGGAGTGAGGGGGGAGAGTGGATTAGACTGAGTGGGATATTAAAGGGAGTGAGGGGGAGAGTGGGATTAGACTGGGTGGGATATTAAAGGAGTGAGGGGGGGAGAGTGGGATTAGACTGGGTGGGATATTAAAGGGAGTGGGGAGTGAGGGGGGAGAGTGGGATTAGACTGGGTGGGATATTAAAGGGAGTGAGGGGGGAGAGTGGGATTAGACTGGGTGGGGTATTAAAGGGGAGTGAGGGGGGAGAGTGGATTAGACTGGGTGGGATATTAAAGGGAGTGAGGGGGGAGAGTGGGATTAGACTGGGTGGGATATTAAAGGGAAGTGTGGGGGGAGAGTGGGATTAGACTGGGTGGGGTATTAAAGGGAGTGAGGGGGGGAGAGTGGGATTAGACTGGGTGGGATATTAAAGGGAGTGAGGGGGAGAGTGGGATTAGACTGGGTTGGATATTAAAGGGAGTGGGGGAGTGAGGGGGAGAGTGGGATTAGACTGGGAGGGATATTAAAGGGAGTGAGGGGGGAGAGTGGGATTAGACTGGGTGGTGGGATATTAAAGGGAGTGAGGGGGGAGAGTGGGATTAGACTGGGTGAGATATTAAAGGGAGTGAGGGGGAGAGTGGGATTAGACTGGGTGGGATATTAAAGGGAGTGGGGAGTGAGGGGGAGAGTGGGATAGACTGGGTGGGATATTAAAGGGAGTGAGGGGGAGAGTGGGATTAGACTGGGTGGGATATTAAAGGGAGTGGGGAGTGAGGGGGGAGAGTGGGATTAGACTGGGTGGGATATTAAAGGGAGTGGGGAGTGAGGGGGAGAGTGGGATTAGACTGGGTGGGATATTAAAGGGAGTGGGGGAGTGAGGGGGAGAGTGGGATTAGACTGGGTGGGATATTAAAGGGAGTGAGGGGGAGAGTGGGATTAGACTGGGTGGGATATTAAAGGGAGTGGGGAGTGAGGGGGAGAGTGGGATTAGACTGGGTGGGATATTAAAGGGAGTGTGGGGGGAGAGTGGGATTAGACTGGGTGGGATATTAAAGGGAGTGGGGAGTGAGGGGGAGAGTGGGATTAGACTGGGTGGGATATTAAAGGGAGTGAGGGGCGAGAGTGGGATTAGACTGGGTGGGATATTAAAGGGAGTGAGGGGGGAGAGTGGGATTAGACTGGGTGAGATATTAAAGGGAGTGGGGAGTGAGGGGGAGAGTGGGATTAGACTTGGTGGGATATTCAAGGGAGTGAGGGGGAGAGTGGGATTAGACTGGGTGGGATATTAAAGGGAGTGGGGAGTGAGGGGGGAGAGTGGGATTAGACTGGGTGGGATATTAAAGGGAGTGAGGGGGAGAGTGGGATTAGACTGGGTGGGATATTAAAGGGAGTGAGGGGGGGAGAGTGGGATTAGACTGGGTGGGATATTAAAGGGAGCGGGGAGTGGGATTAGACTGGGTGGGATATTAAAGGGAGTGAGGGGGGAGAGTGGGATTAGACTGGGTGGGATATTAAAGGGAGTGAGGGGGGCGAGTGGGATTAGACTGGGTGGGATATTAAAGGGAGTGTGGAGTGAGGGGTGAGTGTGGGATTAGACTGGGTGGGATATTAAAGGGAGTGAGGGGGGAGAGTGGGATTAGACTGGGTGGGATATTAAAGGGAGTGTGGGGGGAGAGTGGGATTAGACTGGGTGGGATATTAAAGGGAGCGGGGAGTGGGATTAGACTGGGTTGGATATTAAAGGGAGTGAGGGTGGGAGAGTGGGATTAGACTGGGTGGGATATTAAAGGGAGTGTGGGGGGAGAGTGGGATTAGACTGGGTGGGATATTAAAGGGAGTGGGGAGTGAGGGGGGAGAGTGGGATTAGACTGGGTGGGATATTAAAGGGAGTGTGGGGGGAGAGTGGGATTAGACTGGGTGGGATATTAAAGGGAGTGGGGAGTGAGGGGGGAGAGTGGGATTAGACTGGGTGGGATATTAAAGGGAGTGGGGAGTGAGGGGGAGAGTGGGATTAGACTGGGAGGGATATTAAAGGGAGTGAGGGGGGAGAGTGGGATTAGACTGGGTGGGATATTAAAGGGAGTGAGGGGGAGAGTGGGATTAGACTGGGTGGGATATTAAAGGGAGTGAGGGGGGAGAGTGGGATTAGACTGGGTGGGATATTAAAGGGAGTGTGGAGTGAGGGGTGAGTGTGGGATTAGACTGGGTGGGATATTAAAGGGAGTGAGGGGGGGGAGAGTGGGATTAGACTGGGTGGGATATTAAATGGAGTGAGGGGGAGAGTGGGATTAGACTGGGTGGGATACTAAAGGGAGTGGGGAGTGAGGGGGGAGAGTGGGATTAGACTGGGTGGGATATTAAAGGGAGTGGAGGGGGAGAGTGGGATTAGACTGGGTGGGATATTAAAGGGAGTGAGGGGGAGAGTGGGATTAGACTGGGTGGGGATATTAAAGGGAGTGAGGGGAGAGTGGGATTAGACTGGGTGGGATATTAAAGGGAGTGAGGGGGAGAGTGGGATTAGACTGGGTGGGATATTAAAGGGAGTGAGGGGGGAGAGTGGGATTAGACTGGGTGGGATATTAAAGGGAGTGAGGGGGGAGAGTGGGATTAGACTGGTGGGATATTAAAGGGAGTGAGGGGGGAGAGTGGGATTAGACTGGGTGGGATATTAAAGGGAGTGAGGGGGGAGAGTGGGATTAGGACTGGGTGGGATATTAAAGGGAGTGAGGGGGAGAGTGGATTAGACTGGTGGGATATTAAAGGGAGTGAGGGGGAGAGTGGGATTAGACTGGGTGGGATATTAAAGGGAGTGAGGGGGGAGAGTGGGATTAGACTGGGTGAGATATTAAAGGGAGTGGGGAGTGAGGGGGAGAGTGGGATTAGACTGGGTGGGATATTAAAGGGAGTGATGGGGGAGAGTGGGATTAGACTGGGTGGGATATTAAAGGGAGTGAGGGGGGAGAGTGGGATTAGACTGGGTGGGATATTAAATGGAGTGAGGGGGGAGAGTGGGATTAGACTGGGTGGGATATTAAAGGGAGTGGGGAGTGAGGGGGGAGAGTGGGATTAGACTGGGTGGGATATTAAAGGGAGTGAGGGGGAGAGTGGGATTAGACTGGGTGGGATATTAAAGGGAGTGGGGAGTGAGGGGGGAGAGTGGGATTAGACTGGGAGGGATATTAAAGGGAGTGAGGGGGGAGAGTGGGATTAGACTGGGTGGGATATTAAAGGGAGTGAGGGGCTAGTGGGGATTAGACTGGGTGGGATATTAAAGGGAGTGAGGGGGGAGAGTGGGATTAGACTGGGTGGGATATTAAAGGGAGTGGGGAGTGAGGGGGGAGAGTGGGATTAGACTGGGTGGGATATTAAAGGAGTGAGGGGGAGAGGGGGATTAGACTGGGTGGGATATTAAAGGGAGTGGGGAGTGAGGGGGGGAGAGTGGGATTAGACTGGGTGGGATATTGGGGAGAGTGGGATTAGACTGGGTGGGATATTAAAGGGAGTGAGGGGGGAGAGTGGGATTAGACTGGGTGGGATATTAAAGGGAGTGAGGGGGGAGAGTGGGATTAGACTGGGTGGGATATTAAAGGGAGTGGGGAGTGAGGGGGGAGAGTGGGATTAGACTGGGTGGGATATTAAAGGGAGTGAGGGGGAGAGTGGGATTAGACTGGGTGGGATACTAAAGGGAGTGGGGAGTGAGGGGGGAGAGTGGGATTAGACTGGGTGGGATATTAAAGGGAGTGGGGATTGAGGGGGGAGAGTGGGATTAGACTGGGTGGGATACTAAAGGGAGTGGGGAGTGAGGGGGGAGAGTGGGATTAGACTGGGTGGGACATTAAAGGGAGTGGGGAGTGAGGGGGAGAGTGGGATTAGACTGGGTGGGATATTAAAGGGAGTGGGGAGTGAGGGGGGAGAGTGGGATTAGACTGGGTGGGATATTAAAGGGAGTGAGGGGGGAGAGTGGGATTAGACTGGGAGGGATATTAAAGGGAGTGAGGGGGGGGAGAGTGGGATTAGACTGGGTGGGATACTAAAGGGAGTGGGGAGTGAGGGGGGAGAGTGGGATTAGACTGGGTGGGATATTAAATTGAGTGAGGGGGGAGAGTGGGGATTAGACTGGGTGGGATATTAAAGGGAGTGAGGGGGAGAGTGGGATTAGACTGGGTGGGATATTAAAGGGAGTGAGGGGGGAGTGTGGGATTAGACTGGGTGGGATATTAAAGGGAGTGAGGGGGAGAGTGGGATTAGACTGGGTGGGATATTAAAGGGAGTGGGGAGTGAGGGGGGAGAGTGGGATTAGACTGGGTGGGATATTAAAGGGAGTGAGGGGGAGAGTGGGATTAGACTGGGTGGGATATTAAAGGGAGTGAGGGGGAGAGTGGGATTAGACTGGGTGGGATATTAAAGGGAGTGAGGGGGCTAGTGGGATTAGACTGGGTGGGATATTAAAGGGAGTGAGGGGGGAGAGTGGGATTAGACTGGGTGGGATATTAAAGGGAGTGAGGGGGAGAGTGGGATTAGACTGGGTGGGATATTAAAGGGAGTGAGGGGGGGGAGAGTGGGATTAGACTGGGTGGGATATTAAAGGGAGTGAGGGGGAGAGTGGGATTAGACTGGGTGGGATATTAAAGGGAGTGAGGGGGAGAGTGGGATTAGACTGGGTGGGATATTAAAGGGAGTGAGGGGGGAGAGTGGGATTAGACTGGGTGGGATATTAAAGGGAGTGAGGGGGAGAGTGGGATTAGACTGGGTGGGATATTAAAGGGAGTGAGGGGGAGAGTGGGATTAGACTGGGTGGGATATTAAAGAGGAGTGAGGGGGGGGAGAGTGGGATTAGACTGGGGGGATATTAAAGGGAGTGAGGGGGGAGAGTGGGATTAGACTGGGTGGGATATTAAAGGGGGGGTGAGGGGGGGAGAGTGGGATTAGACTGGGTGGGATATTAAAGGGAGTGGGGAGTGAGGGGGGAGAGTGGGATTAGACTGGGTGGGATATTAAAGGGAGTGAGGGGGGAGAGTGGGATTAGACTGGGTGGGATATTAAAGGGAGAGGGGAGTGAGGGGGGAGAGTGGGATTAGACTGGGTGGGATATTAAAGGGAGTGGGGAGTGAGAGTGGGATTAGACTGGGTGGGATATTAAAGGGAGTGAGGGGGGAGAGTGGGATTAGACTGGGTGAGATATTAAAGGGAGTGGGGAGTGAGGGGGAGAGTGGGATTAGACTGGGTGGGATATTCAAGGGAGTGAGGGGGAGAGTGGGATTAGACTGGGTGGGATATTAAAGGGAGTGGGGAGTGAGGGGGGAGAGTGGGATTAGACTGGGGGGGATATTAAAGGGAGTGAGGGGGGAGAGTGGGATTAGACTGGGTGGGATATTAAAGGGAGCGGGGAGTGGGATTAGACTGGGTTGGATATTAAAGGGAGTGAGGGTGGGAGAGTGGGATTAGACTGGGTGGGATATTAAAGGGAGTGAGGGGGCTAGTGGGATTAGACTGGGTGGGATATTAAAGGGAGTGAGGGGGAGAGTGGGATTAGACTGGGTGGGATATTAAAGGGAGTGAGGGGGCTAGTGGGATTAGACTGGGTGGGATATTAAAGGGAGTGAGGGGGAGAGTGGGATTAGACTGGGTGGGATATTAAAGGGAGTGAGGGGGGAGAGTGGGATTAGACTGGGTGGGATATTAAAGGGAGTGAGGGGGGGAGAGTGGGATTAGACTGGGTGGGATATTAAAGGGAGCGGGGAGTGGGATTAGACTGGGTGGGATATTAAAGGGAGTGGGGAGTGAGGGGGAGAGTGGGGTTAGACTGGGTGGGATATTAAAGGGAGTGTGGGGGGAGAGTGGGATTAGACTGGGTGGGATATTAAAGGGAGCGGGGAGTGGGATTAGACTGGGTTGGATATTAAAGGGAGTGAGGGTGGGAGAGTGGGATTAGACTGGGTGGGATATTAAAGGGAGTGTGGGGGGAGAGTGGGATTAGACTGGGTGGGATATTAAAGGGAGTGAGGGGGGGAGAGTGGGATTAGACTGGGTGGGATATTAAAGGGAGTGAGGGGGGAGAGTGGGATTAGACTGGGTGGGATATTAAAGGGAGTGAGGGGGGAGAGTGGGATTAGACTGGGTGGGATATTAAAGGGAGTGGGGAGTGAGGGGGAGAGTGGGATTAGACTGGGTGGGATATTAAAGGGAGTGAGGGGGGAGAGTGGGATTAGACTGGGTGGGATATTAAAGGGAGTGAGGGGGGAGAGTGGGATTAGACTGGGTGGGATATTAAAGGGAGTGAGGGGGGAGAGTGGGATTAGACTGGGTGGGATATTAAAGGGAGTGAGGGGGGAGAGTGGGATTAGACTGGGTGGGATATTAAAGGGAGTGAGGGGGGAGAGTGGGATTAGACTGGGTGGGATATTAAAGGGAGTGGGGAGTGAGTGGGGAGAGTGGGATTAGACTGGGTGGGATATTAAAGGGAGTGAGGGGGGAGAGTGGGATTAGACTGGGTGGGATATTAAAGGGAGTGAGGGGGCTAGTGGGATTAGACTGGGTGGGATATTAAAGGGAGTGAGGGGGGAGAGTGGGATTAGACTGGGTGGTATATTAAAGGGAGTGAGGGGGGAGAGTGGGATTAGACTGGGTGGGATATTAAAGGGAGTGAGGGGGGAGAGTGGGATTAGACTGGGTGGGATATTAAAGGGAGTGATGGGGAGAGTGGGATTAGACTGGGTGGGATATTAAAGGGAGTGGGGAGTGAGGGGGGAGAGTGGGATTAGACTGGGTGGGATATTAAAGGGAGTGAGGGGGAGAGTGGGATTAGACTGGGTGGGATATTAAAGGGAGTGAGGGGGAGAGTGGGATTAGACTGGGTGGGATATTAAAGGGAGTGGGGAGTGAGGGGGGAGAGTGGGATTAGACTGGGTGGGATATTAAAGGGAGTGAGGGGGGAGAGTGGGATTAGACTGGGTGGGATATTAAAGGGAGTGAGGGGGAGAGTGGGATTAGAATGGGTGGGATATTAAAGGGAGTGAGGGGGAGAGTGGGATTAGACTGGGTGGGATATTAAAGGGAGTGGGGAGTGAGGGGGGAGAGTGGGATTAGACTGGGTGGGATATTAAAGGGAGTGGGGAGTGAGGGGGGAGAGTGGGATTAGACTGGGTGGGATATTAAAGGAGTGAGGGGGAGAGTGGGATTAGACTGGGTGGGATATTAAAGGGAGTGAGGGGGGAGAGTGGGATTAGACTGGGTGGGATATTAAAGGGAGTGAGGGGGGAGAGTGGGATTAGACTGGGTGGGATATTAAAGGGAGTGAGGGGGAGAGTGGGATTAGACTGGGTGGGATATTAAAGGGAGTGAGGGGGAGAGTGGGATTAGACTGGGTGGGATATTAAAGGGAGGGGGGGAGTGAGGGGGGAGAGTGGGATTAGACTGGGTGGGATATTAAAGGGTGTGAGGGGGAGAGTGGGATTAGACTGGGTGGGATATTAAAGGGAGTGAGGGGGGAGAGTGGGATTAGACTGGGTGGGATATTAAAGGGAGTGAGGGGGAGAGTGGGATTAGACTGGGTGGGATATTAAAGGGAGTGAGGGGGGAGAGTGGGATTAGACTGGGTGGGATATTAAAGGGAGTGAGGGGGAGAGTGGGATTAGACTGGGTGGGATATTAAAGGGAGTGGGGAGTGAGGGGGGAGAGTGGGATTAGACTGGGTGGGATATTAAAGGGAGTGAGGGGGGAGAGTGGGATTAGACTGAGTGGGATATTAAAGGGAGTGAGGGGGGAGAGTGGGATTAGACTGGGTGGGATATTAAAGGGAGTGAGGGGGGAGAGTGGGATTAGACTGGGTGGGATATTAAAGGGAGTGTGGGGGGAGAGTGGGATTAGACTGGGTGGGATATTAAAGGGAGTGAGGGGGGAGAGTGGGATTAGACTGGGTGGGATATTAAAGGGAGTGAGGGGGGAGAGTGGGATTAGACTGGGTGGGATATTAAAGGGAGTGAGGGGGGAGAGTGGGATTAGACTGGGTGGGATATTAAAGGGAGTGAGGGGGGAGAGTGGGATTAGACTGGGTGGGATATTAAAGGGAGTGAGGGGGGAGAGTGGGATTAGACTGGGTGGGATATTAAAGGGAGTGAGGGGGGGGAGAGTGGGATTAGACTGGGTGGGATATTAAAGGGAGTGAGGGGGGAGAGTGGGATTAGACTGGGTGGGATATTAAAGGGAGTGAGGGGGGAGAGTGGGATTAGACTGGGTGGGATATTAAAGGGAGTGGGGAGTGAGGGGGAGAGTGGGATTAGACTGGGTGGGATATTAAAGGGAGTGGGGAGTGAGGGGGAGAGTGGGATTAGACTGGGTGGGATATTAAAGGGAGTGGGGAGTGAGGGGGGAGAGTGGGATTAGACTGGGTGGGATATTAAAGGGAGTGAGGGGGAGTGGGATTAGACTGGGTGGGATATTAAAGGGAGTGAGGGGGGAGAGTGGGATTAGACTGGTGGGATATTAAAGGGAGTGAGGGGGGAGAGTGGGATTAGACTGGGTGGGATATTAAAGGGAGTGAGGGGGGAGAGTGGGATTAGACTGGGTGGGATATTAAAGGGAGTGAGGGGGGAGAGTGGGATTAGACTGGGTGGGATATTAAAGGGAGTGGGGAGTGAGGGGGGAGAGTGGATTAGACTGGGTGGGATATTAAAGGGAGTGAGGGGGGAGTGTGGGATTAGACTGGGTGGGATATTAAAGGGAGTGGGGAGTGAGGGGGAGAGTGGGGTTAGACTGGGTGGGATATTAAAGGGAGTGAGGGGGGAGAGTGGGATTAGACTGGGTGGGGTATTAAAGGGAGTGAGGGGGGAGAGTGGGATTAGACTGGGTGGGATATTAAAGGGAGTGAGGGGGGAGAGTGGGATTAGACTGGGTGGGATATTAAAGGGAGTGAGGGGGAGAGTGGGATTAGACTGGGTGGGATATTAAAGGGAGTGGGGAGTGAGGGGGGAGAGTGGGATTAGACTGGGAGGGATATTAAAGGGAGTGAGCGGGGAGTGTGGGATTAGACTGGGTGGGATATTAAAGGGAGTGAGGGGGAGAGTGGGATTAGACTGGGTGGGATATTAAAGGGAGTGAGGGGGGGGAGAGTGGGATTAGACTGGGTGGGATATTAAAGGGAGTGGGGGGTGAGGGGGGAGAGTGGGGTTAGACTGGGTGGGATATTAAAGGGAGTGAGGGGGGGGGAGAGTGGGATTAGACTGGGTGGGATATTAAAGGGAGTGAGGGGGGGGAGAGTGGGATTAGACTGGGTGGGATATTAAAGGGAGTGAGGGGGGAGAGTGGGATTAGACTGGGTGGGATATTAAAGGGAGTGAGGGGGGAGAGTGGGATTAGACTGGGTGGGATATTAAAGGGAGTGAGGGGGGGAGAGTGGGATTAGACTGGGTGGGATATTAAAGGGAGTGAGGGGGGAGAGTGGGATTAGACTGGGTGGGATATTAAAGGGAGTGAGGGGGGAGAGTGGGATTAGACTGGGTGGGATATTAAAGGGAGTGAGGGGGGAGAGTGGGATTAGACTGGGTGGGATATTAAAGGGAGTGAGGGGGGAGAGTGGGATTAGACTGGGTGGGATATTAAAGGGAGTGAGGGGGGAGAGTGGGATTAGACTGGGTGGGATATTAAAGGGAGTGAGGGGGGGAGAGTGGGATTAGACTGGGTGGGATATTAAAGGGAGTGAGGGGCGAGAGTGGGATTAGACTGGGTGGGATATTAAAGGGAGTGTGGGGGGAGAGTGGGATTAGACTGGGTGGGATATTAAAGGGAGTGAGGGGGGAGAGTGGGATTAGACTGGGTGGGATATTAAAGGGAGTGGGGAGTGAGGGGGGAGAGTGGGATTAGACTGGGTGGGATACTAAAGGGAGTGAGGGGGAGAGTGGGATTAGACTGGGTGGGATATTAAAGGGAGTGGGGAGTGAGGGGGGAGAGTGGGATTAGACTGGGTGGGATATTAAAGGGAGTGAGGGGGAGAGTGGGATTAGACTGGGTGGGATATTAAAGGGAGTGGGGAGTGAGTGGGGAGAGTGGGATTAGACTGGGTGGGATATTAAAGGGAGTGGGGAGTGAGGGGGAGAGTGGGATTAGACTGGGTGGGATATTAAAGGGAGTGAGGGGGAGAGTGGGATTAGACTGGGTGGGATATTAAAGGGAGTGAGGGGGGAGTGTGGGATTAGACTGGGTGGGATATTAAAGGGAGTGAGGGGGGAGAGTGGGATTAGACTGGGTGGGATATTAAAGGGAGCGGGGAGAGTGGGATTAGACTGGGTGGGATATTAAAGGGAGTGAGGGGGCTAGTGGGATTAGACTGGGTGGGATATTAAAGGGAGTGAGGGGGGAGAGTGGGATTAGACTGGGTGGGATTTTAAAGGGAGTGAGGGGGGAGAGTGGGATTAGACTGGGTGGGATATTAAAGGGAGTGAGGGGGAGAGTGGGATTAGACTGGGTGGGATATTAAAGGGAGTGAGGGGGGAGAGTGGGATTAGACTGGGTGTGATTTTAAAGGGAGTGAGGGGGGAGA